>NC_056523.1:294830710-294933087 GCF_019175285.1 Sceloporus undulatus | reverse complement strand
TATTATTATTATTATTATTATTATTATTATTATTATTATTATTATTATTATATTCTGTAAAATTATATGTCATACATAATATGTGAGTGAATCCTTGGGTTTCAGAAAACAAGATCTATAGTGAGAAACATTAAAAATGTGTTTTGCTAAGGGCAAATTGATTGTCCTGATAAGCATATGTTGTAAGAAGAGCTTGTAAATTATTAATGTTAAGTATTAGAAACAGGAAAAACCAATTCACTCACACAAAGACATAATCAAAATGGTTTAATCTGAATTATTGTTATTTAACAATTTAAGTCAGCAGTGTTGGCCAGACCATACAAAGAATAGCATGCAGCTTGTGACTGTTGACTTTAGGAAGCACGTTTTTGAGATTGCCTCCTTCAAATGTGCTCTTTTTGTCTTTTTAGAAATTGCTGCTCTTCATCCTAGAATTTCTCACACACGGGTTACAGAGTTCGTAATAGGATTGTTGCCCAGGAATTATGTCAGTCCAACATGTCTGGCAACTGTCTGGATGTGAAAGGCTGTGCCAAAGCATGAGATCTTGTCTTCCAGTCTTACATTCAGTTTGTCTCTCATCAGCCTCTCTGTTTTCTTTCCATCTCTACCAAAACATACATTTGGTTCATTCTTCAAATGCCTTGTTCCTTAAAGATTGATCAGGACTTTCATGCAGAGGGTACTGATCTACAGTACCTACAGCAATAAATGGATTGTTGATTGTATTGGTATAGGGTTGCCAAAAGTCATTTCTAACTTATGGCAACCCTAAGGAGAACCTATCACAGGGTTTTCTCACCAGAATTATTTATTTCCCCCCAAAATTGGATTTGTTCAGAGGGGTTCTTCCATGGCCTTCCTCTGAGGTTAAGAAAGTGTGACATGCCCAAGGTCTCCCAATGGCTGAATGGGGATTCAAACCCTGGTCTCCCAGTGTCTCAGTCCAACATTCAAATCTCTGTACCACACTGGGTCTCCAATAAATGGATAGCTAAAAGATTTATCAGTGACTCAAGGGTGGAGAAGTCGTAGCCTGAAAAATTTAAAACTATGAGTAGAATAATTTGTCTTCACACCTGAATTGCTGCATCCTTTCTGCCTCCCCATTTGTAATAATATATGTGGCCTGCAAGGATCGGTGGCAGAGCATATGTTTAGCATACAGGAGCCATCTTTTTTTTAATTTATCATTCAAAATTTCAGCTTTTTGAGTGTTGAGTGGTTTGAATGTTGGACTAGGACAGTGACAGACAAGGATTCAAATCCCTGCTTGGCCATAGAATCCCACTGGATGACCTGGGCAAATTACATTCCCTCATCCACATAGGAAGGCAAAGGCAAGCCCCTTTGGAACAAACCTTGCCAAGAAAACCTTGTGTTGAGGATCTCCATAAGTCAAAAATGACTTGAAGCCACACAACAGCAACCAAATTGTTGTAGAGTGAGACCTTGATGACCACTGGGGTTTGGTTCCAGGACCACTCCATGGATAACAAAATCTGTGGATGCTCAAGTCTCATTAAAAACAATGGAAGTAATATAGTGGCCCTTACATAAAATGACAAAATTAAAGTGTGCTTTTTGGAATTTATATATTTTAAAAATATTTTTGAGCCATAAATAGTAGAATCTGTAGATACTGAGGGCTGACCACACCTGCATTTTTATTATATCTATAATCTTCTGCAGCCAGTGATAGGTCAACAACCTTCTGGATCCAGTGAGCAAATTAGAATGTTAATAAAAACAGCAGGTTCTGGAAAGCCCATTCAGAAACCACAATTCAACACCTACCCACCCTATACAATATATTTCTTTAAAAATAAAAAAGAGTGCACAATTACATGAACATATTCAGGCAGTCTCAGGTTATTGTTGTTAATTGCTGGCAAGTCACCTTCAATCTACAATGAACTCTAAGTCACTCTGTTATCAACAGTCCTGCAAACTCAAGCCCTTGGCCTCTTTTATTGAATCTATCAATAAAAGCTTGTAAAATGTGACAAGCTTGTAAAATGTGGGCTAGACAAGGCAACTATTACGTGGATTTGTAATTGGTTGACCGGACAAACCCAAAGGGTGCTCAACAATGGCTCCTTTTCATCCTGGAGAGAAGTGACCAGTGGGGTCCCACAGGGCTCTGTCCTGAGCCCAGTGCTATTCAACATCTTTATCAATGACTTGGAGGACAGAATCGGGGGAATACTTATCACATTTGTAGATGTCACCAAATTAGGAGGAATAGCTAATACTCCAGAAGACAGGACCAAAATTCAAAATGACCTGAATAGACTAGAAAGCTGGGCCACAGCTAACAAAATGAACTTCAACAGGGATAAATGTAAGGTACTGCACTTAGGGCGAAAAAATGAAATGCACAGATATAGGATGGGGGACACCTGGCTTAAGGAGACAACATGTGAAAGGGATCTAGGAGTCTAAGTAGACCACAAGTTGAACATGAGTCAACAGTGCGATGCGGCAGCTGATAAGGCCAATGTGATTTTAGGCTGCATCAATAGAAGTATAGTGTCTAGATCAAGGGAAGTAATAGTGCCACTATATTCTTGTCTGGTCAGGCCCCACCTGGAATATTGTGTCCAGTTCTGGGCACCACAATTCAAAAAGGAAATTGAGAAACTGGAGCGTGTCCAAAGGCGGGCGACTAAAATGGTGAAAGGTCTGGAAACCATGCCCTATGAGGAACACCTTAGGGAGCTGGGTATATTTAGCCTGGAGAAAAGAAGGTTAAGAGGTGATATGATAGCCCTGTTTAAATATTTGAAGGGATGTCATATTGAGGAGGGAGCAAGCTTGTTTTCTGCTGCTCCAGAGACTAGGACCCGGAGCAATGGATGCAAGCTACAGGAAAAGAGATTCCACCTCAACATTAGGAGGAACTTCCATACAGTAAGGGCTGTTCGACAGTGGAACACACTCCCTCGGAGTGTGGTGGAGTCTCCATCTTCGAAGGTCTTTAAGCAGAGGCTGGATGGCCATCTGTCAGGTATGCTTTGATTGAGATTTCCTGCATGGCAGAGGGTTGGACTGGATGGCCCTTGCGGTCTCTTCCAACTCTATGATTCTATGATTCTATCCATCTGTAATGTAGTCTTTTCCAACCTTGTCAAGCATAATGTTTTTGAATGAGCCGTGTACCAGAAAGAAATTCATTTTTACTTTTAAAAAATAATAATTGAGAGGGAATGGATGCCTTAGAAGATGTCAGGGGATGTAACTGTGAATGTGGATACTATATTGCTGGACATAAGTTTTATATCTGGCGCTGATGAATCTATGAGTGTTTCCTTAAAAAGTTATGCACTAACTACTTGAAGTGAACAACCTTCAGTTCAGGGTGCATGGCACTGTTATTTTGAAATTTCAGCCGAACTGAGCTGATGTATTCCTAAAATAATAATAACTCTCCTAAAGTTTGCATGCTCTTAGCGACAGTCTCCTCTGAGTACAGTGTATTCACATGGAGGCATAAAAAGTTCTTTCTGCTGCTACTTCACAGTTCTGGAACCATTCTCTTGTATACCTGTCAGTACCTTCAATGCATACTAAGGTCTAGGAATGGACACCATCAGTTAATCTTGCCTCAGTCTTCAAGAGGAATAAAAGTGTTTTCAGTAATAGACTGGAGAAACTGTTGCATTCTGGAAGTTTGAGGTTAGTGCTGTAGATGGCATGGTTTGACCGGAGTACTGTAAATCTCCGGTCAGTTCTTGCTATATATGATTGAAGATTTCAACAAGGAAATCTCACCTCATTGTCCGTTTTGGAACATATCAAGCAAGGCAACATGTGCTTGGGATATTCTTTTATTGAGTTAGCCTCTGCAAGGCATGTCTTTCCTTTGCCACCATCCCATAAATGTTTTTAATGAGTGATTACAATAGATTTTTGATTCCACAGTCCATTCCAGATTTGGGCAGAATAGTCCACTTGCAGGGTCTACCATACGTTTGGAATAAGACTAAGCAGTTCCCTTCTTCTCATCATCCTTCTGTATAACTTGCTGTTTGTACTGTGATAAGGTTTTTAAAAGCCATGGTGTCATAGTAACTATTCAGTGTAGTTGGGTGTATACAATATACATCTCCTTTTAAAATGTATATCTGGTCTTTTCATTTAAATAATTCATTTAAATAGTTGTCACTTGCCTTCCACAAGAAGATACATGATGATACTCTATTATGGGATAATATGGGGATGTCACTTTTTTTTCCAGGCTAGAAATAACTGAATGGCTGCTTAAATGCATCCCTTGCAGTCTAAATGTATGACTCTAGTTTAAGCAGATTATGCTGTATTTTGTGATTTAAAAAATACTGATAGCTTTATCATCTTTCTGTAAGCAGATGGAATACAATCCTATTAATCCCTGGATATATTTTTACTTTTTTATTTGTTTACTAGCTAAATCTAAATGATTAGACTTTCAAAAGAGAAACGCATGTGAGTTTATGACATCTAGATTTTTGTTATAACTCTTACAGAACATTTTGCCACTATTAAGGAGATTTTCTGTGGCTGTTTTCAAAGAAATCACTGTGTTTATTGGGAGGACTTCTGTTGCACCTTTGAGATAATTTTAGAATGAGCTTTTGTGGATTATAGTCCACTTCCTCAAATACAATGATGAATCTTGTAGCTGCATCCCCCCTCCTCCTAAATGAAAACTCAAGGACAAAGTGTTGTTCTCTCCCCCTGACATCTTAATATTAGGATCAGGGTTTTTTATATCCTTGTCAGTTGTACCACTTGAGCTGCTCTTGGTTGTTCCTGGTTTACTGGAGAAGTTAACAGTAATTTCTGTCTGGGAATATTCTTCAATACTTGTTCATCTGTTTATCACTTGACGCTGCATTATAGTGGATGCCTATGAATATATTCCACTGCAGTTTTGGTGGTGGAGGAGGAGAGGGCAGTCCTAACCTTGGATTTACTATCGTGCTTTCCTTGTGATTTCTCCATTTCAAAAGTGTGGCTCAATAAGTGAACCAAACAATATAAGGATTTTTCAGTGGTGGTAGTCCACTAGACCCTAAACTTTTGGATAGAAGAGAAGGATTAAATATAAATAAGTGCAGTAAAAGAACAGACAGATCCTCAAAAGAGTGTTGACAACATGGCCTTGACAAGAATTTTGCCTTTGACGAAAGAAAAAGTGCCTGTAAGAGAGTTGTTACCAACCAAAATAATATTGGGCACTTTTTGAAATTTCATTTCTTCTTTTGTTTCTTATACTGCTTAGACCTTTAGTATGTCTAATTTGGTGCTACTTACTTTGCCTGATAGGGGCCCAAATATCCTGAAAGCATCAAATCTTGTCCAGTCTTGGAATCTAAGCAGGGTCAGCTCTGATTAGCACTTGGATGGGTAACCACCACTACTTGATGCTGTAGGCTATATTTCAGAGGAAGGAACTGGCAGAACCGTCTTTGAGTATTCCTTGCCTAAGAAAACCCTATGAAATTAATGAGATTGTCATAGGTTGACAGGCGACCTGAAGGCACATATACAGATATACACTTTAACTAGTAGTAGGTCTCCAAGGCTTAAGTGGAGAAACAACTTCTCTCACTACTGCAGTTTGAGAGTGGAGATGCCAAGAATAAAACCTGGATTCTTTTGCTTGCATGCATTATTCTAACAGTGAATTTTCACTTTATAGTGGTCTAAATTTGACTGTTAAATGTTATTTCTAGAAATGTTTAAATAAAGAGTTCCATGTTTAGATCTCCCTGTATGTTTACCTGCTGTTTGTATGCTTCAGGTAATATATATGAAAACCATCCAGTGAAATGATGAGGATCAAATTATATCACAATATCAAAATACAACTCTGTTCCTCACAGCTATATCGTGAGGCTTGATGGTCTGTTAACACTTTGTCTCACCAATTTGTGCTGTTGCAAATTCATATAGATGTTTTCTTTCTCTGTTCATGCAGTCAGCACCAGTATATAGATAAAGTGTGAATTGACACTGAGACCAGTTCAAACCAGCAGCTTAGGAAAACAGTAGTGATGAATGCTGCTGATCTTCTTCCTCCTTCTCCCTGATGTTAGACCTAGAAATCAATGCTAAAATTGTAAAGGCTTGCCTCAATGATCAGTGCTTCATTTAAGAGTGAAATATATTTGAAACAAAAGCATGGTGAAAATAAATGAACATGATGACTGTATTGGTCCTTGCTGGTATGTGCCTTCAAGTTACTGTTGACTAATTGTGATCCTAAGACGATCCAGTGTTTTCTAGGCAAGATTTATTCAGAAGTGGTTTGCCTTTGCTGCCTTCTGAGGCTGAGAACTATGGTTGGTACTCCAGATCCATGGATTCGGCATTCATGTATTTGAAGATCTGTCATTGGAGACTAAAGTTAGGATTGTTAGGATTGTTCATGCCATCATATTTCCAATATTTATGTATGGTTGTGAAAACTGGACAGTGAAGAAAGCTGATAGGAAGAAAAATCGACCCATTTTACATGTGGTTCTAGAGGAGAATTTTGTGGATACTCTAGACTGCTAAACAGACATATAGAGTCATAGAGTCAGAAGTGACCACAAGGGCCATGTAGTCCAATCCCCTGCCATGCAGGAACTCACAATCAAAGCACTCCTGACAGATGGCCATCCAGCCTCTGTTTAAAGATCTCCAAGGAGGGAGATTCCACTACACTCCGAGGAAGTGTGTTTCACTGTTGAACAGTCCTTACTGTCAGGAAGTACCTCCTAATGTTGAGGTGTAATCTCTTTTCCTGTAGCATGCATCCATTCCATGTTGTAGTCTCTGGAGCAGCAGAAAACAAGCTTGCTCCATGCTCAATGTGACACCCCTTCAAATAATTAAATGGGGCTGTCATATCTATCATACTATTATATTACCTCTTAACAGTTTTTTCTCCAGACTAAACATACCCAGCTCCCCACGTCTTTCTTCATAAGGCATGGTTTCAAGACCCTTCACCATTTTGGTTGCCCGTATAAATGCGTCCTAGAGCAAATTAAGCTTGAACTCTCTCTAGAAGTCAAGATAACTAAACTGAGACTATTATACTTTTGACATATAATGAGAAGACATGACTCATTAGAAAAGACAATAAAGCTTTGTAAGGTAGAAGGCAGTAGGAAAAGAGGAAGACTGCATTCCAGATGGATAGACACAACCAAAGAGTCTGCAGCCCTGAGTCTGCAAGACCTGAACAAGGTTGTTGATGAAAAGGTGACTTGGAAGGTCTCTCATTCATAGGGTTGCCCTAAAGTCGATTTGAGGGCAGTTAACAACAACAGTAACTAATTGCTGTGTTTTATTCTGGTTTAGGAATCCTAACTAGAGCAGGATTAGGGCATATGAGTATTTTATCAGGTTAGAGCATATGAATATTTTACTTTTAAAATGAAAGGCTTTGTGCACTTTTTTGTGGGAAAAAATAATACATAAAATCAATCAATATTGAATCCTATTTCTGTTGTTCCCAGTGCTTTGTGTGGCATCTTTTCTTTCCATTGTTCATGCAGCAACATATTTGACTAGAGACATTGCAGTTTCCTGTTCAATGTGCAGCTTTGTTATTAAAAGTCTTATTTTCTTCATTATGAAATATTGTTACTACGTTTACTTTTGCCTGGAACATAGATTAACATGCAAGTTAGATTTCTGTTCAGTCCTTTTTATTTGTATTTTTTTGCGAAACAAATCACTTTGTCAATATTACATTAAAGTATTATTTAGGAAGCTGAATTTGTGGTTACCATGAACAGGGAAAATTAAGTAGTGCACAACATAGTAGAGTTTAAAAAAAGCTCTCTCTGTCTCCTTCTTCCCTCTGTGTGTGCATGAACATTATATGCACCCAAACATTGCAGGAATGATTGACCTGGGCATACTTCTCACTTTGCAAAGAACTGTGTGTCGAGATGAACCACAAGGAGTTGTGCTCTGAGCATGTGCTGCAGCTGTTTAATTGAGGCTCTAGTATGTTGTCCTAAATAGCATTATAATCATAAAACAAACAGACTAATAAAACCAGTTTTTAAATAATAGAAAGGAAATAGTTATGAAAACTCAGGAAATGGAATGTAGTTAGTAAGGCACTGGGTGGGTCTCAGGATGTACCTTGACATTATAGTTGCTAAATATTTCAAAAAGATTTTAAGAGTTCTACTTCTTTTAGTTGGCTGTTCTTTCCAGGCTTTGAACTTCCAAGCTATGCAGTGTGCAAAGTAAGTCCCAATATGTTCAATGGGATTTACTCCCAGTATGTATAAAACTGCAATCTGAAGGTGATTTCAATGAGATGAAATTTGTGAAGTTTTATGTTATGGTTTTGAAGATTTGACACATCCGAGTGCTCAGAGAGAAGCACATAGTCCAATAAGTATTCTAACATTTTATACTGTGAAGCACTCTTAAAGAAAAAGCAAGTGCCTGTTTTTAGTTTAAAGTAGTTATATAATAATCCATTAAATTTAATTGGCTGTTAGGAAGTATAAGCTGTGGAAGCACACAAACTAAAAATGAAAGTTTAAAAACAATTCTGAAGTGTTGAATTAGAGGTAATATCTCACCTTCTTTTCCATGTTGTATTGCATCTTTCATCTCCAGGAGAGATTTCCAGGGAGCCTCAGAGTTTGTGATCAAAAGCTTTCCCTTTTGTGTTTTTACACTCATTGCTCCATGTAGATGATTTTCCACCTTGTTTTTGAGAGTGTAGAGTGTTCTGTTGGTTCTCTGTCTGGTTTCTTCTACCCACATATTGCTACAATGTCTACTGAGCACAGCATGAGTAGTATTAATGACCAAACAGTAGCTTGCAAAGTCACTACACATCATCCTTTGAAGATTGGTAGTACCCAGTTTACCCTACTTGGATATCACACTAAATTTACATCTAAAGAAAACCATGAAAGGGAGAAAGGATTAGGCATGCAAGAGATGAGGAACTGCTTCCCCGTGACCTGTATCCGATCCTCCAAGCCATGGCATTTGATACAATATCAGAATTAAGCCACTGAATAAAAACTGATCACAGAGAGTACAATTTGTTCTCATATTTTAGCTTGTTTTTTGTTTATAAGCAGTATAGCAAACATCTTCTATGGTGAATTTTAATCTAGACGGGTAATACACGTTTGAGTCTAAGGAATCTGCATATTAAATTTGAAAATAGGATGAAAACTTCAGTTTATAGGCTAGTAATGGATGCCAGTTAACATTTTATTTTGCTTTGGTGGCTGTAAAAATGCCACTTCTTTATAAAAAAAATCTATAATTTAAATTTGTATGGTGTTATTTAATTGTTTTTACTTGTGTTGCTAGTCTAAAATGGCTTCTTTAAACTGAATTTAAAACAGTATTGACCTATGTCTTCCAGAAGGCCTACCTCGTTGATTTTAAACTATGAATTTTAAATTGGTATGCTTTTAATTTTATGTTGGATGATTTTAATATGCCCTATGTTTATGTGTTTTAACGTAATGTGTTTAAAGGGTTTTATGTGTATTAATCTATGTTGTATCCTGCCTTGGGGAGAGGCTGGTAAAAAAAAATGTCATTGTTGTTGTTATCTTGGTGAGAGGTTAGGAATGGAAGCTTATACTTGCAGAGCCTTGTTTTCTCAAACTACTTATTTTAATAAGACTGCGTTCCAGCACACTGAAACACTGTTCTGACATTAAACACCACCATTTTTAACCATGCTGAGATCATGAGTGGTGTTCAAATTAACATCTGCACATAGCCATATGTTCTTGAATAGGAAAATGGCAGTGATCTTTTCTAAGTTGGGATACCCCGTTAGAAAAAAGTAGTTTCAGTGGCTGGGAGATCCAGTCCGATTAATTTTCTGTTTGTTTGTTTGTTTGTTTTTTTGGCGGGGGGTTAGGTATTTGATGGCTTTCAAAAAAGCAACAGCAACAACAACAACAACATTCATAGTGCTGTAGTGGAAGAGATAGAAATCCTTATTTACATTAACTTATTAGACTAGCTTCAAATAGCCTTGATACTTGAAACTATAATCTTAAATGGTGGCACAGATACTCTCATTAAACTATTTGTACAAAATATTGTATACATTTTCATTACGAAGGCACTAGGTTATTGTTACTTTTGTTGTTGTTCTTGTGTGCCTTCAAGTCATTTCTGATTTATAATAATAATAATAATTTTTATTTATATCCCGCCTTTCCAATTGCATGATCAAGGCGGCTTACAAGACAAGAAACAATAAAATACAGATAAAACATCACAATATAAAAAGTTTAAAAACATCATTACTAGGGGTAGGAACGGGAATCTATACAAATCACAATTCACTAGGGGCAAGAAAAAGACAATATATTGCACTAATCCGGGGTCGAAAAACAACAACAAGGAGCAGAGAAAGAACACTATTACCTAGAATGAAAAAGCCAGCTGGAATAGATGCGTTTTTAATTGTTTCTTAAAAGAAACTAAAGATGCAGAGGAACGGAGCTCTATAGGGAGCTTATTCCACAATGAGGGGGCGGCGATAGTAAAAGCCCTCTGTGAGGTCCTCACCAAATGGGATTTAGGGACCTCTAACAAATTGGTCCCAGATGTTCTGAGTGTGCGGGGCGGATTGTATGGGGAGAGACGGTCCTCCAAGTACCCTGGGCCCAAGCCATTTAGGGCTTTATAGGTCAAAACCAACACCTTGTATTGAGCTCGGAAGCGAATGGGTAGCCAGTGGAGATCTTTTAAAATAGGTGTTATGATGACCCTATCTCAGAGATTTTTTTGGCAAGTTTCTTCAGAGTTTACTCTGGTAAACAATGTCCAGAAATATACTGTCGGGGTTTAAGAAAATCTTCCATTAATCTGTATTTCCTCTTTGTGAATTGGAATACGAAAAATTTGTAAAAGTACTGAGTGCATCGTGCACAAAATTAAATTCATACTCTGATAACATTATGCAAAAATGTCTCACTTCAGACTGGGATGGAGGGGATAAAGTGATTGGAATGGGATGTGAAGCTGCCCTGTGTCTTTCTCCATAGTTCTTTGGATGTTTTGTGTGAAAATGGTACATATAGAGATAGGAAGGTTGAAAAGCCTCAGAAGGATAAGTGGAGGGACTACGTGCTGGAAATATTAATTTGAGCTTTTAAAAAGATCAGTGTGGTAGTGTTCCAGCCTTGTGTACTCCTCCATATATTCTTTTCATCAAGCTTTTCTTGATTTGCCTATAGTTCTGCACTGCAATACTAGTCCTGCAGAGGGAGAATAAATACAAGTATTATTACCAGGTATTGCTATCTGAGGCCGAAATACCCTAAAGGCATCAGATCCTGTCAGATTTTGGAAACTAAGCAAGGTTAGCCCTAATTAGTGTTTGGATGGAAGACTGCCAATGAATGCCAGGTGCTGTTGGCTATATTTCAGAAGACCAAACCACCTCTGAGTATTCTTGTCTAAGAAAACCCTAGGAAATTCATGGGGTTGCCATAGGCTGACAGGTGGCTTGAAGGCACATACACATATGTTGCTGCCTGGCTAGTTTCTTTCTCTCCTCACAAATGTGAAACAAGTTGGAATGGAGTCTGGTCAAATTTGGAGCCCCTCTCCAAAGCAGCAGCCATTGGAGACCCCTCTGATAAAATGCGAAGATAGATCTATTAGTTCCTCCCCTACCCTAGAGGATTTTTATAAACACAAAACCTTAAATACCAAAAGCTTTGTAAAACCCTCACACTTTCTGAAATCTACACAAAACAGCTTCAGTTCTGGTAGCTTTGTGGGAAATACCCTTTACTTCAGGGAGCACTGAAATATGACCAACGTAGACTAATTTGAGTGGTCTTTAAGGGTGATGAACAGCTTCAGTACTTCAAATACAACATATTGTCTCTTGCACTTGGCTCTGTATACATCAGGGTATGGGATGGAAAATTTTGCAGGATGCTTTACTTTTCTGTGGAAAATCTATAGATACAGATATATCTACATCTGTCCTTAGTTGTCTGTGTTGTTCTACTACAGTCAGTCCTTCAGTGAAATAGAAAGTTCCTACTAGTTCTACAGAATCAGATTTTTCTCTGATTTTTCTTGAAACTGATAAGAGATTGAGTGATTGCATCTGAAGGAACTATAGTTATATTGTTCATATAAGATATATCATGTATACCTCTCTTTAGGTATGTGTCCCCAAAATAGTGTTCTTTCTGGTGTGGTCATTTTTTGTTAAATATAAGGGAAGTATATGCTGTTCTCTTTGCATTATTACAAATATTCTAATAAAATAATTTTCTACATAAAATGTTGAATGTGTTTGAATATAACATTTAAACCAAATGTGCTAAAGCTGAGAATGTTATTCAGAGCTTTTTCCAGAAACCCACATCACTATTACACATTAAAGTAGAATTTTATCTATATCTATCGATCGATCGATCGATCGATAGATATATATGTTTTCTATCAGAATACTTTTGTTCACTCTTAAATTGTATTCTTATATCTAAAAATTATATCATGCATACATACAAACTGAATCAGAAATCCAAAATGCTCATGGGTGGCTGAGATAAGTGATGCTTTTGCTTTCATCTTGGAGGTTTTTTTTGGGATATATTGATGGGAAAGAATATTATTATTATTGGTATGATGAAACAGATACTGGAACAATGTGGGATGTCTGAATAATATCTCAAGATCTGTTATAATTCATTGTATATTTTCTGTTCAAAGGTTGTGCCTGATGGTTACATTATAGAACTTCTTGTTTACTGAATGTAGTTACTGTGTATTTCATATAATTTATGGTGATGTGTAGATTGTGCTATAGTAGAATTATATAAAATAAAGTGTTGCTGTCCCCGTTAACAATACAAGGACATTGCTTGTCCTTGGAGGTATGGCCTGTGGAGCCTGATTTGATAGTCCATATATATCTTTCCTCTCATATTATCTGAAGACTTGGACTATGGTTGTATCCACATTGCAGAATTAAAGCAGCTTGATACCACTTTAACTGCTTTGACTCTCTCCTACAGGATCCTGGGATTTGTAGTGTGGTGAGGTTGTCAGCCTGACCTGTCAGAGTTCTGGTGCCTCACTGAACAACAAATCCCAGCATTCTGTAGCATGGAGTCAAACTACTTTAATTCTGCAGTGTGGATGCACCCTTTGTGAACCTAACACTGTCAATCCCCTATCCCACCCTCCACATTTAAAAAAAACAAAACCTGTTTCCTGATGAAGGAACTTTGATATATTTTTGCTTGGTTTAATGAATGCATTATCACAATATGGACTTATTTTCAGTTGGGGAAGTACATGTGCTTCTGGACTATATTAGTGCAGATTGAGGCTCCGTATAGAAGATAAAATAATAGCAAAAAGGGTTCTCTCAGTGATTTGTTAATTATTATAAATGTAGTAACACCTGCCTTTCATTCCCATGGAGAGCATTCGGCTCTATGCATCTGCAACTGGAATCTGAAGTTGTGTAGCCTCAACATGGGTTCAGCCCCTCCAACTAGGCCAGTGTCAGTCATAAATATTCCTTGGTTTTCTCTGTTTTATCCTATTTAAAAATAGAAGAGAAGGCACTGCATGATCCATGCATATGAAACCAGATTGTGGAATTATTTTATCTGTGACATTATCAAGCTCTCTCATTTTGATCTCTTAATGGTGTTACAACAAATCCTCTATCTGTAATGGAATTAGTCATTAATCTCACTACTGAGCTCGAATGTTTTTTTTTCTGTTGCCAGCCAGCCTCTAATATATATCTCTATTTCTCTATAGACGATAACAATCAATATCTTTGTTTGATGTTCTTGGATAGAGGGCAAGATATAAATATTAAAATAAATAAATAAATATATTGAAAAGGACAGTGCTGTAGCTTTCAGTAGCACTGACTGTATCCTTCTTGAGTTTGGTATGCAGTGGTTTTCAGTGGTTCCATTTTTGCTTGGATTGTTGGTTTCATTATTGGATCCTACTTTGTATGTGGATGTTTGGTTTTAAAAGAATAATGTCTTCAGTTTCCAGTGGAGCATAGGTAAAAAGGAAAATGCCCTACGCCAGTGATCCACAGACCCTCAGGGGGGCTATGACCTTCACACAACAGATCTACAAAGGCTTGAAGAAATGTTATGAACCCTCAGGTGGAAGGCTGGAAAGCCCTGGAATGGAAGGAGAAGGAAGAATATGATGAGAAGGAATGTGGGGGAGAGGAGAGGTGGCAGCACCTCCAGCTTCATATGTCTTTGTGCAACCAAATAGGGGACTGGTTGGGACGATGGGCATTTACAGTTTCTATTACCCTTTCTGCCCTGTGGGTAACTGCCCTGTGGGTAACTGCCCTGTGGGTGGTACCTTCCCTGGGGCCTCTAACTCTCCATTTTCACCTCCCTAAATACTTGTCAGGCTTAACCTCACACTGAAAAGTGGAAGGTGAAAGAGAGAAGTAAGATGGAGAGGAGAAGAGAGAAAGCTGCAACCCTCCCACCAGCTCAAGCAGTAACAACACAGCCCTACCTACCTCTGTCTCCCTCTTGCCTCTGCCTTCCTGGCCCTCCTTGCCTTGGCCAGTTTTATTATTATATTATATTATTATGGATTAAGTTAAATGATAATAAAATATTGATCTAGAAGGCTTTAGTAAAATATATGGCTGGCATGGATATCTATGGTACAGAAGAACTGAAGTAAATAAAGAATTCAAGGATCATATAGTCAGAAGATCCCTACTAACAATTTGGAACAAAATTAAATTCAAATTTTACAACCAACTACCAGCCTGGCTTCACTTACCCTCAAGAAGCATGGAACATTGGATTAACAAGAAAATTGAAAAAGCCAATACTAAAATACAAAAATATAATCAAATGGGATGGAATGAAACCAACTTTAAAGACAAACAAGGAATTAGATAATGATGGTTTTATATGTCCCTGGTTTCCTTATTGACAGATCTGTGAAAGATTTAAAATAGACAAAAAATTAGAAAGCTTCAACAAAAAAGAGAATGAACTAGATAAAATCTTAATAAAATCAGAGAAGTCTACAATTTCAAAATTATATAAGCTCTTCCTGAAAACATGAAACTATAAAAGAAAGTACTATCAAATGGGCCAAAAATATAGGCCATACAATCAGTTTGGAAAAATGGGAAAAGGCATGGGGCCAAGATCTTAGATTTGCACTCTCTATGGATATAAAAGAAAATTATTATAAGATGCTACACCGGTGGTATTATTAAATCAACTGGCTAAAATTTTAAAAAGTTGGAAAAAGCAAATGTTGGAAGTGTAACAGACAGGAGGGAACACTTTTCATATTTTGTGGACATGCCCTTTAGCAAATACATTTTGGAAGAATATACACAGTACAATGCAAACAATATTACAAATTCAAATCAAGTTCAAGCTGGAAAGTTTTCTGCTAAATATTAGAGAAGAAAGAAAATATGTAAAATGTATGATTAAGCAGCAAGATGAATGTATGCAAAGAAATGGAAACAAAAAGAAATACCAACTCTAGATGAATGGCTAAGGAAAAGTCTTGATATGATAGACCTAGATAGATTGACTATGCTAATAAACGGAAATTGGAAAGAAGGATGGAATAAGGACCGGGAACGTCTTAATAAATTTTGTAAAAACTGATGGTCTTAAATAATACAATATAAAGAATTATATATATGATATAAATTATTAAGGGCTAGACACCATCAAAGGTTGCTGCTATAAAGACATTGATCAGATATATTGTAAAGAAGAAAAAGAATAGGAATTGCAGAATCTCATCTTTTTCTATAAGAGGTTGAATTAAATTAAAATTATCTCTGTTCAAAAACTTCACATGTATTTAATCGCACCGATAAAAGGACAGAACCTCAAATCAAAATATTATTTAACATGTAACTAAAAGGTAGAAAGACATGAATTAAGATGTACAGACAACATTTATTTAAAACTAGTATGAGTGACACATGGATAAATGAAATAAAAGAAACTTTATAAAGAAAGAATGTTGAACCAACTAGGCTCAAGCAAGAACCAAACGAATTGAATCAATATGACAAAATGAAGGTGAGGGAATGGTATATAATTTAAAAATCATACAGGATATAGTAGAAATACATTGTTAAGGGAATTTCAAAGACAGAAATGAAGATGTAAATATAAGCAATATATAACAATGCAAATTTATATGTATAAATGAGAGCAATAATAATAATAATAATCATCATCATCATCATCATCATCATCAATTCACTAAAACATTTGACTAACTTTTTCAAGACAATGTTGTTCTCCAAAGCTAACAGGAAAGCATAGTGTCATCTAAAAGTTCCTATGAAATAGCTTCAGTTCTAAATAAACACTTTTATGTACAAAAATGAATGGGAAAACAGGTGCTGTTTTACATAATTCATAGTTTTGATGAATATTATTATTTTCCTTTTCACAGAATGTTGGCTTTGAAAGCTCAGGGAAGAAGTAGCAGGGAGAAAAACGTAACCCAGTGGTAAGTACTGGCCATTTAACTCATCAAATTATTTAAAATTTAAGTTTCAATCACTGGGCTTTATTTCTTTTTTGCTGGAATAATTGGAATAGTTTTAGATGTTAATTAAAGTGTTAGGATTTCTTTTAATGTACATATAGCTATAAAAAACAACCAAGAAATAAAAAACCCTATTTGTTCCTTTTGGTATCCCATTGTGCATGTCAAATGTTAACAGTACTTTGTTTTCAAAAATCAGTTAGCCTCCCTCAACCTCATGGTTTCCATTACCCTAAGCATTACCTCAAGATTATCAATCAACAAACACAGCAGAAAGAAAAAATAAAAGGAAGAGAGGTGAGCTGAGCTATCAACACAAGTAGGGGAGCCTACGTTTTTGCAATAATTTTAGGAGTATTATTAATTATAATTCTAGCCTTTCATTGGTATTAATTATCACACATCCCTTGATGACCTTGGGTCTCTTCCCCAAGTTTCTACGTGTGGATAGCTCTCTGCTTTCCAGTGCTGTAATGTTTGGCTACTACAGGTCCACAGTTGTAAAATATACTGTAATGATTTTCAATGTTAATAAATAAAATAAAATAAAACTTTTATTTTTATCCCGCTTTTCTGTGACGAGACAATCAAAGCGGCTCACAGCATATTAAAATATCCACATTTACAAAATTATGTCCCAAATTCCCCCCCCCCTTAAAACAGGATTAAACATGTTACAATTAAAATATCTGTTAAAAACACAATTTAAAAAAACACAAATTGATGGTTTGTATTCAAAAACTGAGAAGAGTTGTAAATCTTCAAGCTGTGTCATTAACAAAATTAATTTTGCTGTTACCCTACTCTAAAACAAAACTGTGATCTAGGTGAGCCATAATACATGGATACATTGCCCATCTAATTTAAATTTTGTGTTATTCATAGTTAAGAATGGTTTGGATGTGTGTATTTTGGCTTCTTACACTCACCTATGCATGAGTGTACTGTCCTTAACTGCACCTTTTCTTCTCCCTTTTAAGTGCACAAAAATGCAATACTTCCTCGGTTAAGTAACCATAGATTATGTTATACCCACTTAATGAACACCTAGGACTAGTAGTAACCCAGAAAACTTGAATCTTAAACCAGAGCTTGAAGTTGGTCTAAAACCTTTTCTTGATTTGATCCTAATAACCATAATATCACAGTTTATACAGAATGGGAAGCTATGGATAATCAACCCAACAAATATGAACTGTAGCATTGTCTAAAGCAATGGTTCTCAACTTTCCTAATGCCACAACCCTTTAATACAGATCCTCATGTTGTGGTGATCCCAAACTAACGGTCTCAGTTCCTAAGATCATTGGAAATTTCTGTTTTCTGATGATCTTAGGCGACCCCTGTGAAAGAGTCATTCGACTCCGAAAGGGATCACAACTCACAGGTCTAAAGAGAGGGAGAATGGAGTGTCCAAGTACAAGTCCCATCTTTTTTCTCTTTAATAAACCAAGATATGTACATGGAAACTAGGTTAAGTAGCTATGCTCTTAACATTCAAATTATTTTCACCCTGAGTAAAAGCATAGTTGGCTGGTTGGTTTCTGTTTGTCTCAGTTGAAAGAGTACAGCAGTTACATGAAAGGTCTTTTCTGCTGAGGGATAGTTTCATTCAGGAAAAAGTATGAGTAAACTCAGAATACACTTTGAGATTTGGTGAACTTTCACATACTTCCACTCTTTTCTTTAAATACATTTCTTGTGCTTGCTAATGGACATGGCACAAATATTTTGTGCAACTTCCTGAGCCTGTTACTGTTTTTTAACAAGCTGTTTTTCTCTCATTCCATAACAGTGCCTGAAAATGACAACAAAGAGGAACTTGTTTGTGAGGTTGGTGCCATGCCGCTGTTTACGTGGTGAAGAGGAAACTGTTACTGCACTTGATTATTCTCACTGCAGCCTGGAACAGGTGCCTAAGGAAATTTTTACTTTTGAAAAGACTCTGGAGGAACTCTATCTAGATGCTAATCAAATTGAAGAGCTTCCAAAGGTATGCTGGGTTTTAATTTGTGTGTGTGTGTGTGAGAGAGAGATTGTCTGTGTAAGAGAGAGAGGGGGAACACTTCCACGCATCTCTGTGTATAAAGGCAAGGTTGAGTCTCCCTCATCCAGAATTCCAAGACATTCAAAAAAACAAAAGGGAGGTTAAGATAGTGACACCTTTGCTTTCTGATGGTTCAGTGTACACTTTGTTTCATGTAAAAAAGTATTAAAAATATTGTAAAAAATTACCTTCAGGTTATGTTTACAGGGTAAGGTGTATATGGAATGAATTTTGTTTTGAACTTGGGACACATTGCCAAGATAGCTCATTATGTATGTATATACAAATATAGGTATTCCAAAATTCAAAAAATTCCAAGTTCCAAAACACCTCTGGTCCCATTTCAGATAAGGGAGCCTAAACGTGTTTTGGGATAATTTGAGTAAGCTACTTTATATGGTTGTTTAAAGGTCTAGTATAACATAATGGACACATTTGGATAAGAGAAGTGTACTGTACATGAGTACCATGCACTTCTATTATAAAGTGCCCCAAATAATCCATAGAGTGAACCTATGGTTTGTTTTTCAGATTTGTTTGGAAGAAACAAAGCAGAGAATGGGAGCTGCTAGCTCACATGATAATCTTTCTGTGCCGAGAAAATTATATATTTTTTCTTTGTGATCTCTGTACCTTACACAAATGGGCATCTTGCCACCACCAGCATGTTCAGAGCAAAGTAGCCTTGAGTGGAGCCCTGCTCTATTCTCTCTTCCATGCAGTCCTGCCAGTGCTACTCCTCTCTTCAGTTTCTGTCTTTGTAAGAACAACCCCATTTGTAATGTTTTCATGCCTCTTTCACCAAGTACCTCCTCCCCCCCCCCCACTGTCATCTTCTTTCTGTCTTCAGTTTTTTATTCACCATACTTTTCTTTATCCTTTTTCTTCACATATCCTTTCTAAAAAATGCTTTAGCCTCATCTCAGGGATACAACTTTTTCCCCACCCCTTTCTTTTATGATCTCTAAGGTCTCTTTTAATTCTGTTCTTGTGCCAGGCATATGACAGGCATGATAATTGTTTATATTACTTTGGTGAAGGACACATTTGGGTAAAGGACACATTCACCTCACAAGCTCAGGGTATGATACATTTTCAGTAGCGGAGGATAAGCTTGGGGTCTGGTGTGGATCAGACCTGTGCGCCAGTCTTCAATTCTTGCAGTATCGCCCTTCCTTTAGCCTGTCATCTTAGGATTTGTCTCCATCATGTAGAGACCAATCTCCTTCATGGAGAGAATGCTCCTGTTCATATAGAGACCAGACTTATGCTATTTGCCATGAGAGTATCAAGAGGATGACCATCTTTGGATCATACTATGATTACTGGTGCCATAACCCTTACTGACATGAACTTCCAAGGTCTTACCGATCTTTTCTTCTTAGGCTTAGGATCATTACTGAGACTACTGTTGTCATATAGCTTTGCCATTACAGTGGTGCCTCGGGTTACGAAATTAATTCGTTCCGTGGCACCGTTCGTAACCCGAAAAGCCTTCGTAAGCCGAATTGCCATAGGCGCTAATGGGGAAAAGCCGCGATTCCGTGCGAAAAAGCCGAAAAAAGCACCAAAAGGTTTTTCGTAACCCGAAAAAACATTCGTAACCCGGAACAATGTTTTCCTATGGGATTTTTTCGTATCCCGAAAATTTCGTAACCTGGGTATTTCGTATCCCGAGGTACCACTGTATTTGTATTGGAATCAAGCTTTCATCAAGCTTGATGGATCAAGCTTGGAATCAAGCTTTCATCAAGCATTTAACCACTGGTGGCGCAGTGGTTAAATGCCTGTACTGCAGCCATTCACTCGAAACCACAAGGTTGCGAGTTCAAGACCAGCAAAAGGGCCCAAGCTCGACTCAGGCTTGCATCCTTCCGAGGTCGCTAAAATGAGTACCCAGACTGTTGGGGGCAAATTAGCTTACTTGCTAATTAGCTTACTTGCTGTTCACCGCTATGATCTTTGGAATAGCGGTATATAAATAAAACAAATTATTAATTAAATTATTATCTCAGCAGTTGAAATCTGTGAGGAGTACAGTCCTCTGACTTCATGTTCTCATCAGTCAACTGCAACAGTGTTAAGGCCTCCTCCACATTCAACACTCCGTTGGCCTACACCAACAATCCTGTCTCATCTATTTGAACTGCACTGATTCCATATATTAAGCCTCTGTTCGCATTCTCAGTTACACAGCCTTCAGTCTTGATGACTCAAGCTGCCTTGGTTTCTTCAGCTTTGGCATCAGTGCCTTCTCCTGCACAGAAACATTGCATTGCTTATTCTGATGATGACTCTGACTCATGGACCTCCTTGACCTCTGAAATCCTCTCCAAATCTAGTGTTTAAGGGCACTGATTCAATCTCACCAGTGGAAAGTCTTCACCCTTACACTGACTTAGTCGTGGGTATGACCAAATCTTTGGGGCTAGAAATTACTTTGGCACTATTTTCAGTTTCAGAAGCCATTTTTCAGAGGGTGGATACTCTACAATTGTACTGGTACTTCCACCTTCCACTGTTCCCAGAGGTTCTGTCCCACTCCATAGATCAGATGTGTCACCCAGATATCAAGGCACTTGACATCTTGGAAAATCAAGCCACACTAACTACAAAGTTATATGTGGTTCTTCACGCTTTTTGGAAGCCTTCCATTAAAAGGTCTTAAGATTGCAAGTGGAAGAGGTTCTCCGACTTGCTGCTTCCAGGTTAGCAGAGGTGATGCCTGCTGCTGCCTCTATCATGGTGCAGCTCCTACCTATCTGTCATGGTTAAAAAGTTTCTGTAGGGTCTTGCTCACCTTTATTCTTTATTGGTATGTCTGGTAGTGCCATGATCCTATTGCTCATCTTACCACAATTGATGGTTAAACCTGCAAAGCCCTAAGCTTCTGTCAGCCTTCTTTATTAATCATGTAAGTGGTCTTCCTTATAGTCATTGAATCTGCTAGAAGCACCAGTGAATTGACTGCTCTTCGTTGTGATGAATTGGTCTTCTGTTTCCATAAGGACAGAATTAACCTTCATCCTGACATTACTTCCCTTCCCATATGTATACAGTATCTCATTTTAATTTTAAATATTGTTCTTCTGGTCTTCTACCAGAATTCTGCATTTCTTTTGGAAGTTATCTTTCACTCATTAGATGTGCAAAGGACATTGGCTTTCTATCTGGGCAAGATTAATTTTTTTATGCCAGTTGAGCTGTCTCGTCTGTTGTTATGAGAGCTCTGTGGGTATTCCTGTGCCCACATGATGGCTTTCTAAATGTTGTACCTCCCATCCAATTTTCTTGCTCATGGTCTAAGAAACATATGGTTCAAAATCTCAAAATGTCATTCCGTCTTGGCTATGGCAAAGCCTACTGTGTTTTTATAATGTGTATCCATTCCTGAGTTGTGCAAGGGAGGCACATGGTCTGAACCATCCACATTTATTCATCATTCTCTTTTGGACTCCAGAGCCCTGGCAGATGCTTAGTTTGGTTGGGCAGTACTTTTGTGTCTCTTTCTGTGGCCTGGCATGCCAATTATGATAAGCTTGTTAGTCACCCATTTGTGTGAAGCTCAGAGATCACAAAGATGAAGAGCAGGTTGCTTGCATGTAACAGTTTCTTTAAGTGTTATCTGTGCCCTTTCACCATCCTATCCTATTTTTCAGGTCCAGTGTTGTGCTGAAGATGGACCAATAAACTGAGAAGAGGAGTAGCATTGGTGGGATTGATACTGAATTGGTGGGATTGAGACTGATTAGAGCAGGGTTCCCATCAAGGCTATTCATCTCTCAAATATTCCAATAGAAGACCTCCATTTGTGTCAGGCATGGATGATCACTCGAAGAAACACAGTTACAGAAAAGCAACCTGTTCCTTCCCCACATGAATTTAAGTCATGTTCTTCTAAACATACCTTTGCCTGTACCTCTCCTCTTTCAATCATAGCACACTTTGTTGTGATAGTTTTTTGTGGGGTTTTCGGGCTATATGGCCATGTTCAAGACTGGAAGCCAAATCTTGTTTACTTTCAGGGTTTCCTCCTTCCTGTTGAAATTGTCCAGGTGTTTGTGGATTTCAGTGGCTTCCCTGTGCATCCTGACATGGTAGTTGTTGTCATGGTCCAGAATTTCAGTGTTTTCAAGTGACATTTTATGTCCAGAATAGTTTATAACATGTTCTGCTACTACAGATCTGGCTGTATTTCTGAACCATCTGAACAACATCCACCCTAACGTCCAATTCACAATGGAAAACGAAAACGAAAATTCACTGCTGTTCTTGGATGTCCTAATCATCCACAAACCGAACCAAAATTTGGGCCACACAATATACAGAAAACCTACACATATGGACAGATACCTGCACAAGAACTCCAACCATCAACCAGGACAAAAAAGAAGCACGATAAAAACACTGGTAGACCAGGCAAAACGGATCTGTGAACGCCCACTTCTTGGAAGATGAACTGAAGCATCTGGACCGGGCTCTACAGGCTAATGGTTATTCCAGTTCAGACATCAGAAGGGCTGCCAGACCCAGAAAAACCCAGATGAGGGAAGACAAACAACCATCCAAAGGGAAGGTATTTTTACCATACATCAAAAGAGTCACAGACAGATTAGGCAAAGCGGTGAAGAAAAGCACAACCTCCAAATGGTTTACAAACCGACGAAGAAAATCCAGCAAATGCTTCGCTCAGCCAAAGACCAGAGAGACCCTCTCACAGCTGCAGGAGTTTACCGCATACCATGCAGCTGCGGACAAGTCTACATAGGGACCACCAAACGCAGTGTGCAAACAAGAATCAAGGAACACAAGAGACACTGCAGACTGGGCCAGCCAGAAAAATCAGCAGTAGCAGAACATGCCACAAACCATCCTGGGCATAAAATACTGTTTGAAAATTCTGGACCATGCCAACAACTACCATGTCAGGATGCACAGGGAAGCCATTGAAATCCACGAACACCTGGACAATTTCAACAGGAAAGAGGAAACCCTGAAAGTAAACAAGATTTGGTTTCCAGTCCTGAAAAAGCAAATAAGGACTTTCCCAGGGTCAGGGGCTTCCCAGCAGACAATGAGCACTAATCAAGCAGACATTAATCCTCCTTTGCATATCCTCCCACCTTGAGGCCTGTCATTAGCAACAAAACAATATATATACAAATCACTCCTTCTTTCCCAGGGTGACACAGTATATATGTGTGTGTGTGTATCCAACTCTTTTCCAGGCAGGCATTCTCTGAAGATGCCAGCCACATATGATGGTGAAACGTCAGGAAGAAACTCTTCTGGAACATGGCCACATAGCCCGAAAAACTCACAAAAAACTATGGATACTGGCCATGAAAGCCTTCAGCTCCACATTTGTTGTGATAACTTTCAAAGATACAGGTACCATGTTTGAACCAGGGATGGAGAACCTCCAGCCCTCCACGTTCTAATGAACTACCATTCCCATCATGCCTTACCACCAGCCAAACTGAAGGAGGTTTTAGCCAGACTCATGAGGGCTTGGTTGTAGCTCCTCCACTTATGGTGATGTTACAAACAAACTCTCATAAGCCTGGCTAAAACTTTCTTCAGCTTGGCTGGTGGTGAGGTGTGATGGGAATGGTAGTTCATCAGGACCTGGAGGGCTGGAGGTTCTTCACCCTTTAAAATATGCATACTGAAAACATTTATCTAAACCTCAAAAGATCCTAAAGGCGTAGTATTTTTAAATTATATTCTCTGCATAACTTTTTAAAATTTAGTTCTGTACAAACTTAAAAACAGGACTATGTAATTGTTCCTTTTATAATAGCTATGTTTAAAAAGGAATTTTACAATATTTTTTAGTTCTTTATGGTTTTTTTGGGCTGTGTGGCTGTGTTTTGGAAGAGTTTATTCCTGGTGTTTCACCTGCATCTGCGGCTGGCATCTTCAATCTCAAAGGTGCTACAAGATCTCTCTACATATTGATTGATGTAGGTGGATATAATAAGTGGACACTTATTTATGGTATGTGCTTTGACTTTTTGATTGTGACAAATGACCTCAAAATCATTCAGCACAGACAATAAACATAGACCTTTATTAATTTGCTCATAATGGATATATATTGTTTTTGTCTCAATAGCAACTTTTTAATTGTCAGTCTCTGCACAAGTTGAGTTTGCCGGACAATGATCTGACAACATTGCCTGCATCCATAGCAAATCTCATTAACCTCAGGGAACTGGATGTCAGCAAGAATGGTAAGTTGTTTCTCTTGTTGCTGTCACAAGCACCAAAAGAGCATGGGTATATCAATGCATGTTCAGATTTTTGTCCTCTGAAAATAATAAAGTTTATCACACAGGCCTGGAACAGGCCTGTCAAGTTACGAAAGGGAGCGGGATGGGAACGGGAGGCAGCATAGAACACATCTTACTGCAGAGGAGAACACCGCCATTCTGGATGTGTTCCCCAGGGGCCAATTTTTGGGAACATAAGGAAAACCCAGAACAAAAAGTATGTTTTTAAAATCCTGGACAAGGGGTAAAAACCCAAATTAGGTCTGGGTGTTGTGTAAACAGCCTGGACCTGATTCGGGGTTTTGGGGTGTGTAGTGTAAAAACATGCAGCTAGCCTGGCAGGAATTTGTCATATAAAGGTCATGTAGACAGACCCACTGTTACCTCTAAAATAGTTCTCTAGAATCTTACTGTGGTGCATTCAAGTTCATTGTTAAACTTGCTTTAAAATGTTCCTTTTAATTGTGTGAGCTTTCATTATAACAGAGCACCGTATATACTCAACTATAAGTCGATCTCATGTATATGTTGAGGGTGGGTTTGGGGGCCAAAATTATGGATTTTGATATGACCCATGGATAAGTTGAGGGTAAAACTTAGGGGCATGTCACAGAGGATCTAAAGGATGAAGCAAGGAAGACAGTGCCAAAGAAGGTACAAAATTCCAGCAGGCATAACTGTTTGGGCTCATATTAAAGACAGAATAGATGAGAGAAGAGAGGAGGGTCAGTGCTTCCAGGACAAATTTCATTCTTACCTTTCACCAGGGAATAGCCCTATTTTTAATAAGAGTTAAAGTACAGTACTCACATTGACCTGTGGATAAGTCGACTCAAGTTTTTGGGGTCAGTTTTTTGATTAAAATTTCTAGACTTATACATGAGTATATACAGTATATCTAATAAGGAAATGTGGAAATAGGATTTTTTAAAAAAAATTATTTAAATGTAACGATTGATCCCCCCTCATAGTAACTACTGTTTTCTTGCTTTGTCATATCTGCTTAGATCAGTGAACTATTAAGGTTTGTTATGCTGGCAAGCAGTGAAATTCAGACCTTAGATCACACACACACAAAGCCAGTTGATGGTCCTTTTGTGAATCCACTCCAGATAAACACAAGAGATGTGATCTAGTTTCTGATATCTTAAAGAGTAAAAAAAAAAAAGTTTAAAGTCAGAGTTAAGGTCTGAGAGGCAATGGCCACTAAAGCAATAAATTAGAGAAGTGTCCACCAAACATAGTTCTATCTGAGGTTTTGGTAGAAAAAGACAGTAACATTGGCCCTTTTGGTAAAAGGAAGAAGTGGTGTCTTGGACCTTTCATAAGGTGACAGGTCTGAAAGATAGAAATTGAACTGCAGCATCAGTGAACAGTAACTGTTAATAAAAGGATTTCCAAAAATGGAGGTAGGGAAAGGGCAAAGAATCCACCATTCTTTTGTATAGGAAAAATATGATGGAAACCTATAATCAGCCAGAGGTATATAGTGTCTAGAACCAATGTGTGGCCTCCCAAGCCAACAAATAACCTTTGGTTAGGTTGGGAATGAACCACATACCTGTGCATTGTAAAAATTCCATTGATTAAGCAGGTTCAAATCAGCAAGTTTCATTTAAAAAGAAAAACCACACCTGTGAGGGTGTGCATACACACACACACACACACACACACACACATTACAGCATGGAGTGCTTTTCACAATTGCAACTACTCTGTTCTAGTTCTCTTCCATTTATTCCTTGTTGGGCTCTATTTTATGTGATGGGGTACCTGTGAGGATTTTAAAATTGTGGCCTCCATAAGGATTCACATTTAGATAATTGGCTATTGTTTCCTTCCCTTTTTAGTGATCTTGTTGCATTGTTGTATGGTGATTTTGTTTTCTGTGATGTTTAACTCTATTTCAAAATGTCACCATAAATAGCAGCAGAATAAGCAGAAGCACAATTTTGACATGCTGCAGTTACATTAAATATTACTTTTTTGCTTCCTGTCAGCGCAGTGCAAAATAAACATGATCAAGGGTTGACCTGCTTTTTGTTCTGTGGATACTACTTTTATCTAACGCTTTCCCATCATCCCTCTGGCTATGTATCTGAAATACTGATGAGTATTAAAATGATATTCTAGAATCTAGATAGTAAAACATTTATTTCTGTTACTTCTTCATTACCTAAACTGCACTAAGATTTTTGGGGGTTTTTGGGGTGCTGACAGACCTTTAAATGTTTTCCCCCAAAGCCAACACGTTTTGAGATTTGCAGTGGCTTCTTAGGGGTTCTGAAAGTCTGAAGCAGATGGCATTTCATAGCTGTGAGGCATGTTGAGAAGTGTTTTGACCTCTCCACTTGGAATATGTGTAGAATAATTAAGGCATATCAAAAAGGTCACAATATGACATGGGCCTCATCTGCACTGTAGAAATAATGCAGTTTGAGATGGCTTCAACTGCCATTGCTCAGTGCTATGAAATTCTGGGATTTGAAGTTTTATGTAATATTTAGCCTTCTCTGTTAGAGAGTTCTGGTGCCACAACGAACTACAAATCCCAGGATTCCATAGGATAGAGCCATGACAGTTAAAGGAGTGTCAAGTTGAATTAATTCAGTAGTGCAGATAAGGACACTGTCAATAAATTGACCTGTATAGTATGCAGGACCCAGATAAAATATGGGAAGTATAGACATTTCAAGGTTCTACCACCTAGGAAAAGGTTTAAAGCATGTGTAAGGTTGGTCCTTAAATATAAACCTAGCTATGATGTACAGGTGCCATTTCCATTTTCAGTAGTGAGAGAAATTAGCAGGAGTTGCACACCAAGGACTCTACTCTGTTCTTCAGCTTGATCAGACCTATTGCTTTGAATCTTATATGACTATCTGCCTTCTTCTTTGAATCCCTTATTGATTATTAAGATTGTGTATGTGCCTTGAAGGTGCCTTTTGATTTATAACAACTCTATGAATTCTAAGTTTTCTAAGGCAAGGAATACTCAGGAGGTGGTTTAATTTCTTTCTCTGAAATATAGCCTGCAGCATCCGGTATCCATCCAAGTACAGTACTAATCAGGGCTGACCCAGATGAGCTTCCAAGATCGGATAGGATCTGGTACCTTTAGGATATTATACGTTACATTACATTAATTGTATGTCTGTCCAGTTAATAAAATACAGCTGTAGCAGTAGCTGTGTTGACATAAAACAAAATGCAAAATGTGCATAGTGGTCATTTAATAGACCAACCAGAAGGTGAAAAAAACATTGAACTCTGTCTACAGAAGGTTGTTGATTTCAAATAACAGGAACAGACCAGATATCAAGTGGTGAACTGAAATGCTGTTGCCTTCTTTTACTGTGTCTTTGCGCCTGTTATTTTTCTGCCTCTGTTTGGAGGAATGGAGGTGGGCCTGAACTGCCCTCTCTGTAATATCCCAAAGAAGGAGACCTGTGAGTTGAGCAATGACTCTTTTCTTCTGCATGGTTTTTAACATCTTTGCCTGTTGAAGAAATCAGTGGGCTTTGAAAGTTAGCATAATTTTCTTTGTCTTGTTGGTTTATTGCACTTTCTGTTTAGACTAATAGAGGATCATCAGTGCATATTTTTAATTTGTCCTATTCATGTAATGCATCCCAAGTGTAAAAATTTAATTCTGTTCAGAGTGGTTTTATTTTTATTTTTTTTACCAAAACAGTTTAGCATCTCTTTAATTGGTTATCAGTTTATTACTCAGAACCTTCTGCACATATAGGCAAATATGATTTGGAACTAAGCATGCTAATTATTTTTTTCTATTTCAAATGCAGAAAAGCAGTATCCTGCTTCTTTGGGCATATTTATCTATTATTAAGCTGTAGTTTAGGGGGAAAGGAAAAATGTACATTGAGAGCATTCAGTTTAGCATCAGATTGTTTTCTGCTAGCCATGCAAGCTGCATAATGGCCCAGGGCAATCTGGCAGGGAATCTACTTCCCTTCTTCAAAGATGCCTGTCGGCATGGGAAAATTGGCAGGGAACTCAGCTCCTTCAGAGCTTTTGCCATAAGAATTTTATAACAGTAAAAGTGAATGAAATATAAAATTGTGATATTTCTGTGCTAGCATATATATATGTATATATATATATGCATTGTTTAGTGAGCACCATTGGTGGTATTGGTGTATCTGAAACAAAGAAACATTGGACATCCTTGTTAACCTGGGACAGCATCGCAGGTGTTGGAAACAATTTGCTACTTGTATAGCAATGTAGGACGCCTATATACTCTAAAAGCACAGATCCTGTCTTGGAAACTCAGCAGCGTTGGCCTGGTTAGTACTTGGATGGGAGATTGCCAACTGATACCTGATGCTGGGGGCTATATTTCAGTGGAAGTAACTAGCAAAACCAGCTTTGAGTATTCCTTGTCTAAGAAAACCTTATGAAATCATGGGTCGCCCTAAGTGAACAGGTGACTTGAAGGTACATACATACACAGAACAACATCAACAAAGGAAGCACTTGTTCAGGTCTGGAAGGTGGCTTGTTTTTATGTGTTCTCCTTCATCTTACCTCAGCAGGGATGTTGTTAATCACCCCTGAGTCGATCTCAACGCATGGCGACCCTGTGGGTGAGATGTTTCCAAGACCCCCTGTCCTCCACTACTCTTCCCAGTTTCTGCAGTGACCTCCTTAATTGAGTCCATCCATCTAACATGTGATCTTCCTCTCTTCCTAATTCCTTCCACATTTCCCAACATTATTGTCTTTTCAAATGAGTCGTGTGTTCTCATGATGTGACCACAGTACAACAGCCTCAGTTTAGTCATCTTTGCCGCCAGAGAAATTTCAGGCTTGATCTGCTCAAGGACCCACCTATTTGTACTTTTTGCTGTCCATATCTTCTCCACCACCACATCTCAAATGAATTTATTTTCTTTATGACCACCTTCTTAATTGTCCAACTCTTGCAACCATACATGGTAATGGAGAATACAGGTGCTTATATGTTTCTGACTTTCGTGCTTAGTTGAATATATTTTGTATAGCTGCCTTCTCCATTCTTAGTCGTCTTCTGATTTCTTAACTACAGTCCCTGTTCTGATCTATGTTTGATCCCAGGTATAGGAACCCTTTTACTATTTCTGGTTCCTCGTTGTCTAGATTGAACTTGTGGAGATCCTCCGTGGTCATTATTTATGTTTTCTTTATGTTCAACAGTAAGCATGCCTTTTCACTTCTTCCTTGACCTTTTCAGTAGTCACTCTAGGTCTCCAATGTTTTCTGCTAATAGTATAATGTCATTTGCATATTTTAGATTGTTGATGTTCCTCCTCTTTTCACTATTTCTTCTTCTGTGTCCAAGCCTGCTCTTTGTATAATTTGTTCTGTATACAAGTTGAAAAGATAGGTTGAAAGGATGCATCACTGTTTGACACCTTTGCCAATTGGGTTCCATTCTGTTTCCCCATGTTCTGTTCTAACCATTGCCTCTTGTCCTGAGTACAGATTTCTCATCAAGTTTATTAGATATGTTGGCAGTCCCATGTCTTCAAATGTGTTCCATAGCCTTTCATGAACTATGCAGCCAAAGGCTTTTCTATAGTCTATAAAGCACATGCTGATTTTCTTTTGGAATTCCTTGGTGTACTCCATAAGCCATTGTATGTTCGCAGTGTGGTCCCTTGTGCCTCTTCCTCTTCTGAAACCCACTTGGACCTCTGGGATTTCTCTCTCCTTGTACGGTTGGAGTCTATGTTGCAGAATGTTGAGCATGATTTTGCTTGCGTGGGAGATTAGCACTATGGCCCTATAGTTGCTGCAGTCTTTTGTATCTCCTTTCTTGTGGATGGGGACGTAAACTGATCGTTTTCAATCCGTTGGTCACAGTTTTGTTTCCTATATCTGTTGGCATTTGTTAATCAAGATTGGAGTTGAGCCTGTCAGTGTGAATTGTAGTAGTTTGATTGTATAAACACCTCTTCCTGGTGTTTTGTTTTTTGCCATTTCTCTTATTGCAGCTTCTACCTCGCTTTTCAGAATTTGTGGTTCATGTGGCTCTTTGTTCCGTGCGTCCTTCATTTTTTCATCTTTTGTACAGCTTTTCTGTGTATTGCTTCCAATGTTTTTTTTTAAATTCCTTCCTGGTCTTGAATTATGTTATTTGCGTTATCATAGAGCATCCCAGTCCTTGGTTTGAATGTCCCTTTAATTTCCTGGATCTTGTAAAAAAGGTTGCTTGTTCTTCCTTTTTTGTTATTGTCTTCTATTTCCTTACATTGGTCATTGTAGTAAAGTAATTGTCTTTTGTCTTTTCTGACTAGTCTTTGTACTATTGCATTCATGGTTCTGATTTTGTTACTGTCTCCCTTTTCCTGCTTGAAGCATTTTATCTGTCGTCCATTGTTTCTTCACTTTCTTTTTGACTACTGTAAGTGTCCGTCTGTCTCCATTTTTTATTGCATCCCTGGCTTCTGCCCATAGTTCCTCTGATTCTCAGTCAGTTATGCTTAATAGTGCAAATTTGTTTCTTATATTGTCTGTGAATTATTTTGAGATGTTGTTCAGATCATATTTTGGTATGATGAATGATTTTGATTTTTTTCCTTCAGTTTTCCTTCAGTTTTAGTTTTGATATCAGTAGTTCATGGTCTGTGCCGCAGTCAGCACCTGGTCTAGTTTTGGTCACCAGGCTGGAGCTTCTCCATCTTTTGGTTCTGATTATGTAATCTGTTTGATTTTTGTGTTGGCCATCTGGTGATGTCCATATGTGTAGCCTTCTTTCTGGTTGTATGAAGAAGGTGTTTGAAATGAATAGGTTATTGTCCTCACAAAAATCTTATCAGATGTTTGCCTGCCTATTTCTTTTGCCTAGTCTGAATTTTCCTACTATATTTGATCCTTCACTTCTTCCTACTTGGGCATTCAAATTTCCTATTATCAGCTTGATGTCTTCTGTTGATGTGTTGTTAATTTCTTCCTTCATAGCATCTTTGGATTTCTTCTTCTTTTGCCTCTGTGGTTCGTGCGTATACTTGTATTATGGTGATATTTATAGCAGGGATAGGATTATTTAAAACAAGGTGGCTTGGATCTGTGGCTTAATTTACCAAAGAAAAAGGTTGTTTTAAAACATGGATTAAATCAACTTTCTCATTGATACTTGTTGATATATTTCTTGCACAGTGGTGTAAATCTGACCCTTACAATGTTAGTTTGAAATAAATTGTATATTATTTGCACTGTGTAATTCTTACAACTAGATTTAGCATTGTCGTCTCACTGTATATTTATATTTTCCTTTTTTGTTTACAGAAAAAAATGTCTTAAAAATATACTCATGCAGGTTTTTTTTCTTTTTTGGTAATCAGGTATGGGAATACAGGAAGATTCATATTGGAAATTTTTGCCATTTCCTTTCCTGTGTGGTTTGTTTCTGCTTCACTTTTTATAAATTAATCTTCACAGAAATAAATGAATGTCTGTTTATTGTAGCAAGGATTGATGAAGACAAGGCAGGCCGCAGCAGTTAATTTATACGATACCTGTGAAATGCCTGTGTTTGGTAGGTAGAGTGTAAATGGAACAGAGTGCCAACTTGTTGATTTTCCTAGATTTCTTGGCAGCTTTTGGAACCACTGATCATGGTATTCTATTGGACCAATACTGCCAGATGGGAGTAAGAAGCTCTATTTGCAGGGCCAGTTGTAGAGAATAACACTGTGGGACTCCTGTTCTGTCTTATGTCTGTAGGGTGTCTCTGGGTTCTCTCTTGTCTCCTTAATTGTTTAATATTTATATGAAGTTGCTGGGTGACTATGGGCCCATACAGACAGGCCAAAATAAATCTGTTTCGGATCACTTTGGAGGTATGCCATTTAAATGATGCATGCATCCTAAGAGGCCAGAAGCCATGCCAAAGCCACACTCCAGTCCTAAGGACTGGACCACAACTTTGGCACAGCTTCTGGCCTGTTAAAATGCTTGTGTCATTTAAATAGCATACGGTACCTCCAAAGTGATCCAAAGCAGCTTTATTTTGGCCTGTCTGTATGGGCCTATATTAGCAGTACCGGGGTTCAGTCCCATACTGTTCTACTTATTGTCACCAATGTCAGCTGAGGCTGTACAGGATCTGGATCAGTGCCTGGATGTTGTAAGGGTCTGGATAAGACCAGGAAACTGAGGCTGAATCTTGATAAGAGAGTCTGTGAATTGATAGTTTTCAGATCTGGGAAGTGGGTAGGGTGGGCTTGCAAATGCCTTGAGAGAATATTTCTAGAATCTCTGTCACTGGAGATTGCTTTGAGTACCTCACATCAGCTTGGATTGGTCTGCCAGCTTTGGCCTTGCTAAGAAAACAGAAATCCTAGAACTTTTGAGAAGCAAGAACTTTTAGACCGAGGACAGCTATTTTCATGAAATGAAAAATGAAATTGCTTGGGTGATAATTTAGTGTATATGGATAGGACACATTCATTTTTATGTGTCTATAAATATAAGTTTAGTATGTTTGTTGTAAGATATAATTGTAATGGTTATTTTTTAAATAAGAAGTTCAGATTTAAAGGTAAAACAATTTAAAAAGCTGGGTGTATTTTTTTTTATTCAACTCCCCTTTCTCAGTTTATCTTGCCTGGGGTGGTTGATTCTTCACCTTCCAATCCTGGTAAATCATAGTTTACAAGTTTTGGATAGTCCCAAGAATGCACATTATTTTAAATATGAAGTTCAGCATTCATATATATATATATATATATATATATATATCTGTATATATAAAATAAAGATCAGATTTAAAGTAAAACAATGTTAAAAGCTGGTTGTATTTTTTATTCAACTCCCCTTTCCCAGTTTATCTTGCCTGAGGTGGTTCATTCTTCGCTTTCTAATCCTGGCAAATCATAATTTACCAGGTATCTGATAGTCCAAGTATGCACAGATCCAAACAAACTAGGGATTCTGGTGCTGGTTAGGAAACAAATCATGCTTTGTTCCTAGATGAAACCATCATTTATTGATAGATTTTCATATCCCACCTTTCTCACAGTATGGAAGCCAAGGTGGCTTACAACAGTGATTAAAGTGATATGTTGTCAAATCATTCCTAAGAGCCAGTGATCTAGTACATCAAGAGTTATAAGGACAGAATCACATTTTTGTAGGGCCAGCCCTTGGTTTAATACAGTACATGGTTCCACCAAATGTAGATAGTGATGTTTTGAGTGTCCTGGGATGAACAGACTAAGACTGTAAGAAGGGCTTGTTGGGTTAGAGCACGTAATCATTACCTGTGGTCTTGGAAATTCAGTCTCATAAGTAAATATTTTCAATATTGGGAATTTGGAGTTCTTTCCCCTTTTTCTATTTTGCAAAAAGAAAGGATCCGTTGTGGCTTGAATTGTATCCCTTTAAACATCTTCTTTTTGCCTAATTAAGCTTGTAGTAGTTTATTTATGTAACTTGTTCCGTAGTTAAAAACAAATGAACAACTGGCAGTCTCATCAAAATATCCAGTGGCTGCAAAGTGTTGCTTTCCTTCATGCTTAAGGCATCTTTTCCTAAGATGTTGCCTCCTTTATTTCTACTGACATTAAACCTGGATAAAATTTGAGTTAGCAAGCAGACTCCTACAGCCTATTCCCTTTAGGTGCTTTCTCAGAAAATACAATGACTTTGTTGGGATCTAGCCATATTCGCACTATTTATCTTTTTGGGAGAGAGCCTTTTCTGATAACTGTTTGCATCTCTGTACTGCAAGGTAATTCTTTCCTGTTATCCCCTGCCATTTATAAGAGAGCTGGGCAAACTAGGTTAGGAAACACTTGCAAGCTGTTATGTATACCCTCCAGGCATTTCAGGAAAGGTAGTTCATGATAGAAACACAGTTGCTCCCTTACTGTATCTCTCCAAAACTCATGCTTGGAATGAGAGAATGAAAGAAGGAGAAAAAAGAGCTACTGTGTTTCACACCCCAGTGCACAACCTTAAATTTCAAAGAGACGGTAATCATCCAGTACTAGGTATTGAGGCCTGGATACTTTGACATGTAAAGCTCTATATGGCTTGGGTCCACGCTATTTGAAGAACCATATCTCCCTGTACGAGCTCACCAGAGTATTGAGATCCATCGGGAGAGGACCTGCTCTCTGTCCCACCACCCTCTCAGGCGCATTTTGTGGGAACAAGAGAGAGGGACATCTCAGTGGCTGCTCCCAAGCTTTGGAATTCGCTTCCTAGAGAGGCCAGGATGGTGCCATCCCTATTATCCTTCCGACGCCAGTGAAGATGTTTTTGTGCAGTCAGGCCTTTTAAGCTGATAAGGACTGGGTTTTTAATGTTGTGCTATATAAATTTTAATGATTTCTATTTTTAACATGTTATATTTTAATTTATAACTTTTAACTCTTAAAATGGTTTAATTGTTTTTTAAATTCCATATTTATATATTTTAATATCATTGTACTGTTTTTAAATTGCATTGTTTTATACTTGTTGTTCACTGCTTTGAGTCCCTATATTGGGAGAAAGGCAGGATATAACAAAATAATAATAATGTACAGTGGGCCCTTGGTATTCTCTAAGGTCTGGTTCCAGGACCCTTCATGGATACCAAAATTTGTGGATGCTCAAGTCCTATTGTATATAATGGCATAATAAAATACATATTTTACTCATATAATACAGCAAGATCAAGGTGTGCTTTTTGGGGTTTTTTTGTATGTTGATATTATTCCATAAATGAATCAAACTGTCTGCTTATGAATAACCAAATTTAAAGTTTTACAAATATGCAGGTTTCTAAAAGATGTTGTGAACTTACAAAAAGATGTATCTGCCTTCTCAGGTACTCCCTTTTTGTGCTTTGATAAAGTATTTCAATTAGATGTGAGGTAGTGTTTTCTGTGGTGGTTTTAGTGCTGGAGGACCAGGGGACCAGGGTTAAAATCTCCACTCAGTCATGGAAACCTACCCAGTAACCTTGGGTAAGTTACACTCTCTTGCCACAAAGGAGAGCAATGGCAGCTCCCTTCTGAACAAATATTGCCAGGAAACTTTGTGATAGGTGCACTTTAGGGTTGCTGTAAGTTGAAAATGTTTGAAAGCATGCAACGTATTCAGTTAGACGTCTAAAGACTCCAGCTATTTGGCAATGTCTTTATAGCTTAGGCTCTGAGCTGTGAGCTGGCCTCATTTGATGTGCTATTTTCCTGTTCTTTTTGACTTGAGACTTAAAATTTTTAATGAGGAATCTGGCATGTAATGTGTGTAGCATATGTCCTACTGTGTGTTGTTGGATCCTCAGAATTCCTAGGAAATTTGTTAGGAGTTACTCATAGTAGTCTTAATCATTTTGTTCTTTCATGGCAGGGAGTTGGACTGGATGGCCCTTGTGATCTTTTCCAACTCTATGATTCTATGATTTTAAAATGTTGTAAATCCATAGGCAACTGCTTGAGCTTTCTAGAAAAGCACAATTCTAAATCCCACCTCACCTCTGTATATTGCATTGTGAGTGAGATATCACCAACCTTGTTGCTGTGTTTTCCTATCACATCTTTGGATATTCACTTAGATGGCTGTACTAAGGAAAAGAAAGGAGACATATTGCAGTCATGTTATGTACATTTCATGGATCAGATGTCTCACATCTGTTCTATCTTCTCCCCTTCCAGTTTCACTCATACCTATATGCATGTGTGTATGTCTAGTGTATGTGTATCTGTATGTATTATATATGTGCATGTGCACATGCATGCATGCATGTGGTCTGTCTAATGGTACTAGTGACACAATTGCCTAGATGTAACTGCATTGTAGTGTACAGTACGTTTTTGACATCAGTTGATGAATTTGCACACATATTTTAAATTTAATATGTAAAATGGCCCTGAAATAGAATGACTTGAGGTTTGGCTTGAAGGTTCTTGGTAAAGTATCATGGTAAAATACATTTTTAGACTGGACCTGAAATGAAACTTGACCTAACAGGGGTTTTGAATTACTGTATGCTTAATAAATTATTTAAAATTCTGCTTTGCCTATATCATCACTACTCTCTATATATTTACCCTGATTCTCTGTCTCACTTGATGTTTGCATTGGAATCTGAAGCAACCTCAGAACTTTATCATTTATTTATCATTAGAACTTTTCCCCTTTTGTGTGCTGCTTTATTCCTGTAGCCTTGGGTGTTTCTTGAAACATGCTCAGCACCTGGCTAGGCTAATGCTTTTATGTCCAAAAGACTCCTGCTATTCATGTTAAAATTGATCTAACATTTTTTGAGGACTAGAACATGCCCTACTTCTGCTTCCACAACAGCCGTGTGATGAGTTCTGGAGAACTCATATGTTCACATCTGTGACATTTTTGGTTAGATCTCATAAAGTATGATTGCACTGTAAATTTTGCATCCTCTCCCCTGAATGTTCTGAAGCAGGAAAAAAGCAATTTAAAATGTTTCAAGCAGTATTGTACCTTCAGTTTTACATTCTTTGACTCCCTCTGACCTGCTCTTGGCAACTCCTTAGACTTTTATCTAATGATGGGGCTAGGGGGCTTTCTTTCTTTCTATCTATCTTTCTTTCTTTCTTTCTTTCTTTCTGTTTTATTGTATGTAATATATTGAAATCAGTAGGTTAGAGAGCATTTTATTTTGTAAAATGAAAGTTGTCAAACTTAATAGAGTTTTGAAGCTGCTTGGCTAGAATTAATTTGTTGATTTGGCACTCTCCAGTATAGGTTCCATGGATATTAGGAGAGACTGGCTTACCTTCTTTTAGGTATAGTTGGCTTGAATATATATATAAAATCCGAAAAGCAAACCTTGATTTTGCAATTTAATATAAGGGACACCATTTTACTACCCCGTTATATGTAATGAAATAGGAGCATCCATGGATTTTGGTATCCACAGGAGGTTCTGGAACCAAACCCCAGTGGATACCAAGGATTCACTGTATTAGTTTGTACTTGCCAATTCTTTACAGTGGGAATAGTAACTAGCCAAATTGATGGGATATTTAAACTTTTGAGTATGCCTCATCATTTGTGCTTTCATGAAAGTGACTAATATCTTTTATATTGCTTGTTCTCCTGCCCTCTGATGATTTCTCTCTTTTTCACTTTCTCTGGTGTGTGTGTGTTTTGCTTTATTTGGAAAGGTAGCAATAAAAGAGGGGAAGCATTGCCATATTTGAACTCCTTTATGCATTTCTAGAATAGGATGGCATTAGGGTTGCAAAACATTATTTTTTGTGGGTTTTTCAGGCTATGTGGCCATGTTCCAGAAGAGTTTCTTCCTGATGTTTTGCCAGCATCTGTGGCTGGCATCTTCAGAGAATGAACCCCTTTCATGGGCCATATGTAGTGTGTGTGTGTGTGTGTGTGAGAGAGAGAGAGAGAGAGAGAGAGAGAGAGATATTTCCAGAGTAACAGCAGGGTAGCTCTAATGCTACAGTATAGCTGCTTCTAGGCAAAAACACTTCAGAGAGCCATTTATAGATCTCCCATGTCAGAGATTATATTGGGTCATTTAAATATCCCTTGAAAGTATTTAGCACTGTGGGAAAGGATAAGTTTCCTAATTTCTTTTCTCCTACTCACTTGTGGACCCGCAAACTCTACAGAACAAACAGTGATTAAATGCTACAATATTACACACATTTGACCTGTGTTAGAAATAGGAATGGTATCATTTCCTTTCAGGCCACTTCACAAATCTGAAGAAGTATGGTTACATCAGAAATAATATGCTGTGTCAAATATTTAGATAAGGAGATGCTGTGACTATGAGTCAAAAGTATGGGTTTAAAGTAGGCAATATGTTTGAATGGACAAATGTTGTTTTTCAAAGCTTTATGCTAATTAGATACTATAAAATGTCAAATTTTGAATTACTCTCATGAACATCCTTTATGTGTTCTATAAAGATGCTAATTCAACATTGCACTGAACATGATGATATTCACATTTGTACTATTGAACCTCATTCTCTTATTATTATAAAGGGCAAGGAAATACATTTATGTCAAATAAAACATACATTTGGAAGATTTTAGATGTGAATGTTATGGGAAAGATTTGTTTCTGTGTTATCTCTGGCTTCAACAGTGTATAAGGAGCGTAATACTGACATGGTGACTGACACTTTTTCTGTACTGTATGCTCATTAGGCTCTTCTTGCATTCTCTCTTGCAGTTAGTTATTTTTTTCATATATTAATGGAACTGTTCTTTCAAAGCATGAGCCATACTGTATTTCACTGAAATTAATCTTTACCTCTCTGATCTTAGTTTAGCATTTCATATAATAAAACAGGATGCTAAGTATCATAGGACTACTCTGCAGTTACAAACTAACCAGACGTCATATTTATGTGTCAGCCAAGTTCATTCAGAATTCTGTGGCAGCTGGAACTTGAAGGAATTTATGCTGATTTCTCTTATTTCAGAAGTATTTTTGCATTTCCCCCTTCCCTCCCATAATTGTGCATCTAGCAATCATAGGGGAAGGGTAACACACCCTAAAGAACATTAAAGCTTTTTCTTCTGACCACAAGAAATTTTATGTAGAAAGAATTCTGGCTTCTAATATTTCAAATGGCATTATTATGCATGTTCTGATATAATTCACAGTTGCAAGGATTAGAAGCTTAATAAAAACAAAGATTCTTTGTAAACTAAGATCTGCACCTACCATATCCTCCAGCTTTTCTACATTTCCAAAGAACACAGCACAATAAAGCCGCTGAAGTGCTTGATTTGGGATTCTCTAGTAGCAAGAGTTTAGCCAGTTCACTGAAAGACGGGAGATCCTTGCAAGCACTTTCACAAAGCAGTTTGAATGTATTGATTCATAGATGAAGCAGAAGCATTGAAAATTAACTTGAGTTTGAAACAGAAGGCATGTACAGTACTCTGTGCAAGGAAATATCATAATATATGCATGAAATAAAATAAAGTTGCAGTCATATTATATTGCTCTAGGTTTTTTCCCCTTAATAAATATTGTGTGCTCTGCTTTTACAGGCATACAGGAGTTTCCAGAAAATATCAAAAATTGTAAAGTTTTGGCAATTGTTGAAGCCAGCGTAAATCCTATTTCAAAGTAAGTTCTTTTGTTGTCGTGAATCAGAACCTCTTGTCCATGTGTTGAACACTATGTTCTCTACATTTATTTAAATAAATATAGTAAAATAAAATATACACACCAGATTTGTTTACAAATGAAGCATTAAATCTTATATTTGCTAATTTTTGTATGTGTTCAAATGTTCTAGGCTTCCAGATGGATTTTCCCAGTTATTAAACTTAACACAGCTGTACCTGAATGATGCTTTTCTTGAGTTCCTACCCGCCAATTTTGGCAGGTAAGTTTGTAAATTATTTTGAAAATCCACAGTTCGTTCCCTTCCTCCCTCCCTCCCTCCCTTCTTTTTTTAACTGTGCAGAACCTAGTGTACTCAGCAGCAGACATCCTGTGTTTTATGAGAGAGGATGGAAAGCTAAGTCAACTCTGCAAAATAACAGTGATGTAGACTTGACTTGGACAAGTCGGTCTCGAGTAGTTTTAATTACTCGTTTTGGCTTGACTCATCAATAAATGACACCCTGACTCAACTCGACTCACAACATGTAAAATTCTAGTGATCTACTTGCTGACATCATTGCCTAACACATTTGCATTTCCCCTCCAAGAAATGCATCTCACCTCCTTTTTTCTGTTAATGTTGGCTCTCAGACTTGAGACTCTACTTGAAACTTGAATTGAATGTATATTTAAAGACCTGAGACTTGACTTGAGACATAAAGGTAGAGACTTGAGAACTGAGTTGAGACATTGACTAAAGGAGTTGAATATATCACTGCCAAATATTTAAACTACCACAAAAACGCTGAGGGACCACCTTTCAGAATGGATGGGAGAATGTGATTTTAAGTCCCATTGAAAGATGGAATTGATTTTAATAAAAATCATGAAAAATGCCAGATAGGCATATTTTTGGGCTCTATAAATTATATTTACAAATTGACTCATGAGGAAGACTCGTGACATGGATTTATTTAAAACAAAACCTTAGCCAGCATAGCCAAAGGCAAGGGTTGATGCAGGCAAACATTTGTAGGGCCATAGGTTGCTCATTTCCTAATTTAAAAACTCTTGTGATTGTGATATAACATTTGTGCATGGCCAACTATTCAATGCTCTTGGAAAAGAGACACCAGACAAGAGATTTCAAAGAAAGAAAGAGAGGGAGGAAAATGAAAAGATTCCTTGTCATTACCACACTCTCAGCCTTACCTCTGCTTGCTATGCAATTTACACATGATAAACTGGTAGTGCGGGGTAAGTGCCATTTCTTTCCTCCTAACCATTATTACTGCTTCTGGGAACTTAACTGGGCTTCATCCAATGATAAAGTCTAAGAGGAGTGAAAATGTTTTCAGTTACAACATATCAAACCAGTTTTCATGAGATGGTTTCATGCGATTCTTACACAATACCCTCTGTTGTTGGCTGGACCAAGGAAATGCTTGTCCTGTTTCTTAATCAGCAAAACACTTCTATACAATAAAGCAGTCTATATGGCAAAGTAAAAACAAAATTGCTTTAGTAAATGTAAAAAGGACCATATATTGATTTGATTTATGGTAATTATAAACAAAATACCGAACGCTTTGGTACTGTTTTTTCCTAGTTACTGAGTTGGATTTATTCATCATATCTACAAAAGGAGAAACAAATTTTTGAAGACTGACAGCAGCAAACAAAAAAAAGAGAGAGAGAAGAGAAGAGAAGAAACACATTCAGCATAAGCTAGCTTAAAACATTAAGATTAGTGATATAGAATTAAATCATAGAGAGGAGAGGAAGAGTGTTAGAAAGTTTTACCGATGGATAAGAAGCTGTGGTTGTAGATTTGTTTATTGGGAGAGATTGGTTAACTGTATAAATAAGGAGCATAGAAAGTTGCATGAGATCATTGAAGAATCTTCTCCTTAGGAATGGTTTGAAAGAGGACTCTAGAGATTGTTAAAATCATGAATCATAGTTGCATGGCTCATGATTTCTTACTCTGCCCACATAAGATCTTAAAAATTTGAAGGTAAATGCATCATTATCAAAGCAGTCTTCTGCTCACACAATGAGTATTTTCTTTCACTTCTTCCCTGTTGTGGTCTTTATATATCCATGTAGCCTCCAGAGGGTTCTTGAATTTTCTGGGAAAGATTTAGGACACACCTAGTGGGGAGGATTGCAGGAGGGAGAAGGAATCCAGTCTTCTAGCATGCCTATTCTGCTGGCAGAAGGGCATTGTCAGAAACAACCCTTGAATTCCTGATATACTGTAGTAACAAATCTGAACACTACAAAATACAATCTTATCTTGAAGAACTTTATTTGAAAATCCCCCTTGAACACTTAAAACACACAATGGATTTTCTGACTTTTTACACAGTCTATATTTGCAAATTAAGTCCTTTTAATGTTTGGATTATTGTAGTATAAGCAAGTTTATTTTGTTTCAAATATGCCCACTTTAACATTTTAATCACAGTCTTTTTATGTTTATTTTTCAGATTAACTAAACTCCAGATTTTGGAGCTTAGAGAAAACCAGTTAAAAATGTTGCCAAAGTAAGTATATATTGATATTGGAGTTTATTTTGATGTGAATAATTTGTTTGAAGTATTGAGATTATGATAGATGAGAATGCCACAATCAACTTTGAAAAGATTTGTTTTTAATAGAAACTATTGCTCTTAAGAAAAAAAGGCTCATTGTTTGTGTTGCAAGCATTTTTAAAAGCTTTTTCAGTGATTTGTATACTGGTTGAATAATAATTATATCATTGTTGCAGTTTTCTATAGGGAGGGATAGTATAAATAAACTGTGTTACAGCTATACAGTAGTGCTCGAAGTGCACATTGAATAATTTTTATACTACTGCTGAGGCAGCTGCTGTGCTAAGTTGCCTGAGGATTCATGTGTATGAGAATGGAATGCATGATGCAGTCATGAATCAGTTAGGTTTTGCTTGTTAAAAATCCTGCTATGTATAAAATGGTCACATACAACTGGATGTCACATTATATACACGCTGAAAGAAATGCAGCTATTTTTGAGCAAATTCTTCTTGAAGTGAAACGGCCAGTTTCTAATATTGATGCAGATTGTGTTCCAACAGATGTCTCTGTTTTCTGTAGGAGTGATGCTGCTCAGTTTTTGAGTCTCACTGTGTGTCACCGGCTTCCTGTTAAGGAGGACATGGTGGATTGTTGTACTTAACCAAACAATCTCAGGAAACTGACAATTCCCTAGGTCCCTTGTCAACAACTCTTTTAGCTGGCAATTGCCAGTGGGCAGTGTAGGAGATGTCTGACCATGATGGCAAGCTTGCAATCTTCTTCAGTCCTTTCTTCTAGAAGCCATGACAAGCACTGGTTAGGGAGGAAAGGGTATGTGTGGAACGGGCTTGATGAAAAATAGTCTCTTCACTTGCCTTTTTTTTTATCATTTGGTGGCCCTCACTTTGTTGTGGGTTGACAACGATGTGGAGAAATTTGGGTGGTCCCTGGCAAGCAATTGGGCCATCTATAGGTGATGATATAGGAAGATTTTTGTCAAAGAATATATAATGTATACGGAAGAAGTCTTCAGAATGAGCTATGGAAAAACTCAACTGCTATTAGGCAAATGAAACTGCAGATGAAACATGAGCCTTTCAGCTCATGTTCCTAGTTGAAACCTGGCTACAGAATATTGCTTTGATGAACTCATATCCTCATACTTACAAGTCTTTTAAAAATAAAAAGTACAGATTTAACACAGGAGTAAATGCTAAAAGAAATCATTATGGTCCACTTTATAAATAAAATGGATGGAAAATGTGAGTAGGTACACACATAAAATAAATATGCTTTGTAGATCAAACACACAGCTATTAAAGAAAATGAACATTTAATCATATGTTTAATACTTGTTGACATTTGTGTTAAGTTTAAACATGGGGATATAGTGCTTAATTAGCTTTGCACACAGTTAATACTGTAGTGTAAAATGATAATGTGGTTAATTAAATGGAGAATAAATACCATTGATATCTGTTTTCTATACCCAAATATGACAGTTCGTATCTTGGGGTTCTGTGATTCACCTGCTGGTCCAAATGGAGGTGTGGGAAGGTTTTTCTGATTTCCGCTATGCCCATGAAAATATGCTGTGGAGGGTAGTGTAATATTCTGGAACATGATGGGACATATTACAAGGGAGAAACTCTAGGGAAGGAAGGGGAATTCCTGAAAGCTGCCTTTTGTTCCTTCCATTCTTGATGAACCTTCCACTTGTGAATGGAAATTCAAGTTTAGCTCCAACTCACAACCTTTTCACTACATTTTCAACCTGCATAAGATAGGCTCATATCTTAAATATAATCAGAATTAAAAGTGAAAAGATGTTGAATGCTTCCCAATTATTTACTTTATAATTGTGGTAGAAAACAGAATTATAAATTAATCATTTTAGAGTTTATAATTGTGTTAGAAAACAGAATTATAAATTAATCAGAATTATAAATTTTTACTCCATTGCAAGCATTTGAAACAAAACTAGTTGAAAAATAGCCTAATTGGATATTAGCAGGGACTGTTGTGCATAAAACCTCCTCCTTCTTTTTTAAAAGATAAAGATATACATGCATGTATCCTTTCCAGGATATATTGTATTATATTTTGACCTCTTATTGCAGTCTTATTGCATCCACTACAATTTCTTATTTAATCCTCTTGCAATGGATCCACTTGTTTTTACTAAAATTTAGCATTGAAATTCAGTTGATTATAAAATTCACTACGGTTGACTATAGGGAAAGGTAATACTTCTGGCTTAGGTTTGGGGGTGGGCATGTGATGACAATGTAAGACAAGGTTTGACTATAATAACTGAGCTGTCACTTTCTACTAACAGACTTTATTTCTCAGATCGCAGGCATATTATCTATTATTTGGGCCTAATATATTTGGATTTTCAAAGGACAGAGTATCTAATTTTATGCTTGTGGCCATTAAGCATAATGATCTTATAAGTGGTTAGGTGAGAGGGAAGAGAGGGCAGGAATAAACTGTCCCCCCCCCCCATTCACAGTGAAGTGAGGTGAATGGTTATGTATGATTAGTACAGAGAAAGTTGAATACAAATGAAAATACTAGTAAAAAATGAATAATTCATCCGACATTAGGACAGGATGAAGTTTAAGATGGTGGTGAGAATAGTTCTCTGAATAAGCTGAAAGAAGAGTCTGCTTTTAATTGAACTAGAGAATGCTGAATTCCACCTCTTTGTCTAATGTGAGCTGTAGGATAAGTGATGTATGACTGTTTTACATTGTATGCAAATCTAACCCTAGTGAGTATGTCTGTTTTACAGAACTGCCCTAACTAATGGTGGTTAAAAAGATACATTAGTGTCAACACAAGAAGATGGGATTTAAATGGTATTTTCCTTAAACCTAATTCCTTATTAATCCTTTCCCTCTGTAGAACCATGAACAGACTGACTCAGCTGGAGAGACTGGACCTAGGAAGTAATGAATTCACAGAAGTGGTGCGTTCTAGCTAAGTAACACAGCTTTCCTAAAACCTCTTATCCTTAAATCTATTTTTAATCAATGTCAGATATAAAAATCAGCTTAGCTGCTATCTCACAGAGCAACTGTTGTTTGTATCTTAATGCTTTAAGGAATCTATTTTTAAAGCTTACTGCTTTATTCAGATTTCATTTCCTATATGTGTGGCATTTGTGTGGCACACAAAGTATTTTCATATGCTTTTATGCTATAAACAAACAGTATTCTTATTCAGTGCCATATCAGCTTACGTCACATGGGCAAATAAATACTTGAAGTTATGCAAAGAGCATTATTTTACATGTGCCTATGCAATAAAACGTGCTTTGAAAGAATGCACATTCCAGTTTTCCTGATGGTTGTAATACAGTAAACCTAAAATGAATATTTAAAGTATATAGAAAAATTTGGCTAGTTATGTAGCTAAGTAGGCAACTGTGTAATATATAGAAAAATAAATTAACCAGGATAAATACATTTTTAAGATTAACAGTTTACTATTTTTGTGTCTTGCTTTTAATAGCCTGAAGTACTTGAACAGTTAAGTGGGTTAAAAGAATTTTGGATGGATGGTAACAGATTAACTGTTATTCCAGGGGTATGTATATTTAATTGTTTAAATACATTGTATTTTGTTTGCTTAATACTAAGACCAAGACAATTGTTTAAATGGCAGCTGAATATATAATTGTATGGAGCAGTATGTTTTCATTTATGATTTTGAATATGATTGCATTTCTTGAAGCATTTGTAACAATGATTTCTTCTTACACTTAGGAATGTATCTGTTGTTTCAAGTGTTCAACATTCCAAAACTTGCTGATGAATGTTTTATGTAAGGGGGGGCATTATGTATATATGGATGTATTTTAACCTGTTGTAAGACACTTTGATTGCCTGGCAAAAAGCAGGATAGAAATATTTTTTTTATTATTTATTATTATGTGAATGAAGATACAGTACAATTCGGACTTTAATAAGCAGGATCCTGTGGGATACTACTGATGGAAGCCATCTCTGCTACTGGAATCAGAATCAGATTCTTGCAACCCCCCCCTCCCCCCATGCAATCCCTTAAATCCCCCAAAACCTGCTTTGTGAGGTTAGGAACCCTTTCTGTAGCAGGTTTTCCTTCTCCCTGGAGAGGGAGAGAGTCTCAGCATTGGTGCTAGTGCAGCACTTGATTTAGTTTAGTCAAATATGAGCACTAAGGAAATATTGTGAACCTCATTAGTAGTAATGTTGCAGTGTCTGTGCTCTATATGGAGGCATAATTTGTTAGGGTTTGTTCAGCGGATTCACCCTCAAAGCCATGTCTACAAACAGAGTCCTGACACCGGATTTGAAGATGAGTATTGTTTACTGAGCAGTCAGGTATTAACCTTCCCTCCTGCATAATTTCCTCAAAGTCTTTACAGTAACATAAACATAAACTCCAGCATACCTTCACATCCCTTCCACACTGCCACCATGTTAGTTTCAGGCACACTCTTTTTATAGCAGCTACAGAATGATTCAGCATTTCTTGTAACTTGAATGCAATCACCTATATCCCAAATTTAACCCTTTATTCTGTTGTAATATACATACAATTACTAACATAGGCCTGTTACAGACTGCCAAAATAAAGCTGCTTTGGGTCTCTTTGGAGGTATGCTGTTTAAATGATAAGTGCATCCTAAGAATCCGGAAGCTGCACCAAAGCTGCACTCCAGTGCTTAGGAATCGAGTGTAGCTTTGGCGTGACCTCCGGACTCTTAGGACCCATGCATCATTTAAATAGCATACTTCCAAAGAGACCCGAAGCAGCTTTATTTTGGCAGTCTGTAACAGGCCCTAATTCATTTTAGGAAAGTTCATATTTTTAAGTTGAATTTTTAAGCAGTATCTTAGAAACAAATATCAAAGCCAGGTTTCTCAGTTTTCAGTTTTATCACATAATAATAAAATATGCACTCTGTTTTATTACTAGAAATCAAGGATGGAAATTTTAAGAGTATATGTCATACAGAATTATGCTACAGTTAATGTTTCATAATCTGTTGAATAGTATATATTAATACTTGAATACAACTTTCTGTTCTATCCTTGTTTCTGTACTTTCAGTTTATGGGCAGTTTGAAGCATTTGACTTACTTGGATGTTTCCAAAAACAACATTGAAACTCTTGAAGAAGGCATTTCAGGATGTGAAAGTTTACAAGACCTGCTGTTATCTAGTAATTCGCTTCAGCAACTGCCAGAGTCTATTGGTTTGTATTGTTAACTATAAATGCTACACAAAACATAGTAACTTTCTTATCACCCTGTAGGCCAAACATAAAATCAGTTTCAAAAATGCATTTCCACTAGTAAAACATTACTAGTTCAGTGGTTACAATGTCAAAGAGTGACAAGGGACACCCAGTTTAAGGTGCCTGATGGAGTATCAGATGTGTTTATCATGATAAAAAACATGACTTACTGACTTCTTTTAAAGTAATGATAATGTATGATGCAGAATTATAAAAAAAAATGAATGTGTTTGAACATCTGTAATACATTGTAAGGCAGTACCTATGTTCTGCAATAAAGACTGGCTTGATTTTATCATAAACTGCTTGCACTGATGCTTTTCCACACTAAGATGGTTCTGCAAAATAGCAGAAAAATGTAAGCATTTCTTGGACATAGTTTTTGCTCTCCTTTAAAAGACACTGGCTCCTCCCTCTGAGGGTTAGACTAAAAGAGCCAGTCATTGGTGGTGTCTGCTTTTGTGAGGGCCTTATCCCACAAGTCCAGCGTGGGACACAACATGAATCATTGACATATTTAGACTTAAGGGGGGAAATGCTTTTGTCTACCTTTCTTTGTTATGTGGGATGGTAGGGGCAATAAATTGTATCCTGTTTATGCCTTTGCATATGCAACTAATGAAGTAAATCCAGTGTTAGTCCTGCTTAGACTAATTGAAATCAATGCACTTGACTGAGGTCCAAAACACAGCAGAATTAATCCAATTTGGGACTGCTTTAATTATCCTGGCTCAGTGCTAGCAAATCCTGGGAATTGTAGTTTATTGTGACACCAGAGCTCTCTGATAGAGAAGGCTGTCTCACAGAACTACAGTTCTCAGAATTCCCTAGCACTGAGCCAGGCCAGTGAAAGCGGTTTCAAACTCAATTATTTTTGCAGCATGTTTTGGACCTTCGTTATGTCTAACAAGTCACATTCATGTCAATGATTTTTTTTTCTGCATTCATATTTTTATTTCATTTTTTAAATCTAACATATAAACCAAATTGTTCCAGCCACAAATCAACTGATTATATTATCTTACATTCCTTTTTACACTAATAATCATTTTGTTAAATCATTGGAACTCCAAAATATAGTCATTTTTTCCCATTTCTTTTTATATTGTTGTGTTGTTTTCCCATTGATGAGCATCATCAGTTTGTCCATTATTGCTAAATAATTTATTTTCATTTTCCAATCTTCAATTGAGGGGACATCCTCCCCCGCTAATATTACGCATAAATTATGCATGATGCCATTATCATATATAATAAAACGTTTTTTTGCTCATAATTGAATTTGTCTTTTAATTCGTCTATTATATTTAATATAAATAATTCTGTGCTCATCTTGAATTTCTTTTGTAATGTGTCTGATATATTTTTATGAATTTCTTTCCAAATTTTTCCGGCTTTTTTGCAATGCCACCACATATGATACAGGGTGCTTCGCATTACCAACGGTTGTTCTTGCTCTTATTCTGAATCTTTGCAAGTCTCCATGGTGTGATGTACCGTCTATAAAACAGCTTATAATAATAATAATAATAATAATAATAATAATATGTTTTATTTATATACCGCTATTCCAAAGATCATAGCGGTGAACAGCAAGTAAGCTAATTAGCAAGTAAGCTAATTTGCCCCCAACAGTCTGGGTACTCATTTTAGCGACCTCGGAAGGATGCAAGCCTGAGTCGAGCTTGGGCCCTTTTGCTGGTCTTGAACTCGCAACCTTGTGGTCTTGAGTGAATGGCTGCAGTACAGGCATTTAACCACTGCGCCACCAGGGCTCCTTAATAATAATAATAATAATAATAATAATAATAATAATTTTCTTTGATGTTTTCGCATTTGGTGAATTTTAGATTGTGTTTCCAGGCTTCTTCCCCACTTTTTAATGGAATTTGTTGTCCTATGTTTTGCATCCACTTTATCATATTTTCCTTGATTGTTTCTTCTTTTAACTCTATATCTAAAAGCAGCTTATAGATTCTCATTATCATATGTTTTTCTCCTTGTGTTAGTATTTTTTCCAATTCTCTGGGTTCATTTTCAATTCTATTGAAATTAATTTCAATTATATTTTGAGGCAGGACTACCATTAGATTTAGTGTCTGTTTTCATTGAAATACTACAGGTATTTAATAATGTGTTTCTTTTATAACAGGTTGTCTAAAGAAATTAGCAATTCTTAAAATTGATGAAAATCAGCTCATGTATTTGCCAGATTCCATAGGAGGGTAGGTGTTTCTTAATTAATAAACAAAAAACTATTAAATCCGTGGGGTCATCATAAGCCAACAGACGACTTGAAGGTTCATACAGACACAACCAGTACCAGATACTTTTATGCTATGCTAAAACTATATAGAACTATGCTCAAATTATTTTTGGCCACAGTCCTATACATTTAGCATAAATATACACTAATATAATTATGCTGGATTCCACAGTTGCATAACAAATTGTATTGTGGCAGCCATGGCCTTGTGCAGTTATTTGCTCCCCATCCACCAGGACAAAAATGAGATGTTTGTGCTTGTGAAGTGTTGAACTGCACTTTGAATCCAGTTCCACAATCTTTGAGAGGTGCAGGTACTTGTATCCCTATTTTATAATAGCATAGTGTCGCAACAAGATTCCAGCTATTATTTGTTAGTCATATTCCAGTATATCTATTGGGATAAAAGGATTCTGGATGTGCCGCAGAAGCTCAGATAATGAAGTTTGGTCTAGAAGTGAATATGAGCTAGAAAGTTATTCACAATTCACAGCTTAATGTTTACATTGCATTTAGATTACATATAGGTTGATTACATTTGCATTATTGATAGTTGACTTTTAAATGATTTAAATAAAATAAGATTTTGTATCTTTTTCAACTTTTTCAGGTTAACATCAGTTGAAGAATTGGACTGTAGTTTCAATGAGATTGAAGCTTTGCCTTCATCTATTGGGCAGCTCTCCAATATAAGGACTTTTGCTGCGGATCATAACTTCTTAGCACAGTTGCCACCAGAGGTATGCTTTCACTCATCTTGTTTTCTCTCCTCATTTCATATGATTGGAAGCCAACATTTGAAATCTCATAACGGAGGCTGAGTTGGGGGAAAAAATACTCCTGAAGTAAGCTCACAGTCATCCATAAGATGTAGACCTTTGAGGCAGAAGTCAGTCTTCTGTTTCAATCAGCCAGAATACACACTACAACACAGGCTGCTGAAAAATAAGAGCACCAGTTGCTTGGACCCATGAATGAGAAAGAGCTCTTGTTCTTGTGTCCTGTTTTTCATTTATCGTGTTGACCATTCTGTGAACAGAAGGCTGAACTAAGTAGCGCTTGATCTGATCTAGTACAGCAATTCTTATGTTCAAGTATGTCCAAAATCCACAAAAGAGTGATACCTTTGTTGGGACTACCAAAATGCACAAAATGTATAATTTGAAGTTCCACTGGCTTCTTTATCATATAGGAGAATTTTTTTTAATGATGTTATGCATAGATCAGGATGTTGGTATTCAAAGGCCTACATTGTCAAGATGTTGGTGTTCTGAGCTGGGATGGTATGGAGTGAGATCTATGCAGGCAGGCCCCTCCTTATTTTGGCTATGTGGTACTGGGATTCTTCTTTATACTTTTTCAGTTGTATTGATTTGAAGGCTAGTTAGATCACTTGATTTTATCAGTGCTAACTGTAAATGCGGGATGCAGTGGCTCAAGTGGTTAAGACACTGACTCTGTTGATTGCAAGATCAGCAGGTTGGCAATTCGAGGCCCAGGTGCTGCATGATGGGGTGAGCACTAGTCATGTCACTAGTCCCAACTTCTGCCATGCCTAGCAGTTTGAAAGCATTGAAATGCAAGTAGATAAATAAGTACCACTTTGGTGGGAAGGTAAACAGCATTCTGTGCAAACATGCTGGCCACATGATCACAGAGTAGTCTCTGACAGCACTGGCTCTTCGACTTAGTAACGGAGATGAGCACCACCCTCTGTGGTCAGACACGACTTGACAACCTTGTCAACAGGGAATACCTTTACCTTTAATTGTAAATGCTAACCATATATTTCAATATCCAGTTATGTGGGATTAAATCTCAGTGGGACTTCTAACTGGACCTGGCTTGTGATTCTGAAGCATCTTCAAGTTCACTTTTTAAAATAAATAGTCTTTCGGTGTCTTTTTTTAAACTATGGATTTATGAATCAATGGCCTGTTACAGACTGCCAAAATAAAGCTGCTTCGGGTCTCTTTGGAGGTATGCTATTTAAATGATGCATGGGTCCTAAGAGTCCAGAGGTTGCGCCAAAGCCACACTCCATTCCTAAGTACTGGAGTGTAGCTTTGGTGCAGCTTCTGGATTCTTAGGATGCATGCATCATTTAAACAGCACACTTCCAAAGAGACCCAAAGCAGCTTTATTTTGGCAGTCTGTAACAGGCCAATATAAAATTGAGTCTACAAGCAGCTATAGGTAGGTATAATATTTCCTGACTTTGCTCTGAAAAGGGCTCCTTTCAGTCACAAAGGAACTGGGAACCCAGTGGAAATTCTTTTTTAGAGAGAGAACATCGAACACCATCCTCCATTTCTTTGAGTGCAGAATTAAAGCAGTTTGACACCATTTTAACCACACGACTCTGTTCTAAAGAATCTTGGGATTTGTAGTGTGGTGAGGTATTCAGCCTGGTCTGTCAGAAAGCTCTGAAGTAGTACTAACATTCCAGGAATCTGTGGGATACAGTCATGGCAGTTAGTGGTGTTAAATTCCTTTACTTCTACACCCAGGGAAATGGGGGAGGATATGGATACACCCCATGTTTCCCGGAAGTTCCACAGCATCATTTTCCATGCTGTTCAGAGAGTCTGCCACATGTCTGTATCCACAATGGGGCCCATTTAACTTCTCCTCCCAGAACAGAAGAGGACTGACTGTTGATCACACCACTAATCACACAAGACTGTGCTTGCTCTGCTGTCATTTGTATTTATATTTATTTCCTGGTGGAGTGTGTGGAGTGATTTAATAATATATCTACAAATATTATTTTTCACCTACCTTTTGCTTAAGGTCACATCTTTAGAACTAGACCACATAAAAATGAACATTTCTGACTACAGACTTGGTCTTTAACCTGCCACAGCAGATTTTTAGGGTTCTGGGGCTACAAAGTGAATGTATAAGCCTGTGGCTCTGCCTCCTGCATCTAGCATACAAATTTGATTTTAATACAAGGATGGACAAAAATAAGAAAATGTAGCCTAGTCAAAGGTCCTCAGAGAGTCTTTCAAAGCTCACTCCAGACACTCTTGGGGTTTTTTAGCTCCCAAATTGCCCTCCCAAATATCCCTGTTTTAGGCTTTAAACTTTTTAAAAAAGAAAACTATAATTAAATTATTGACCACTTCAATATGCAGAAGAACTATATAAAAGAGATAAAAAGATGGCAGATACATTCAAAGACCCATATGAAGGCAAACTCCTTATTTTAAAAAATTAAAGTGAAAGATGTATTCAGAGCACTTAGGAGAAACAAATCACCAAGTAAAGCTGGCATACCAGAAGAGCTGCTTGAGCCTATAGAGGAAGAATCCATCCTAATTCTGACTGAAATCTGTCAACAAATGTGGAAAACAAAGCAATGGCCTATAGATTAGAAACACTGAAGCCACAAGTCAATAAAACATGGCATGTGTGCCTTGAACACGCACCCCATTGTTTTCAATGGGGTACAAGCATACGTGGAAACCCCCCCCCCCCCAAAATAAGGAATGGGCCCACTGTATTTTCCCTGTGAAGTAGAATATCTCCATCCTCCAATTATATTGGGAGTGAAAGTCTGTTTTCACTTTCCCCACTCATATCATCACCTTTCATGACTCCTTCATTTCATGACCAGAATAAGGTGAATCCTGGTGAGACAAAGATAACTTTATCTTTAAATATCTGTATTGTGTGTTTTCACATTTTTCAAAACTGTAGATTCATGATCAGAAATATTGAATAGTTAGTGCTCCGAGCTACTAAAATGTATGCTTATTTATTTTTCAGATTGGAAACTGGAAACATGTCACTGTTTTGTTTTTACATTCTAATAAGCTGGAGTTCCTCCCAGAAGAAATGGGTGATATGCAGAAATTGAAAGTCATCAATCTAAGTGACAATAGGTTTGTGACTTGCTTTCTTTTGTATTTGGGCCATTATGGATAGGGAAGCTGCACTGAGTGATTTTAGGCTGGTCACAGTCTCTCAGCTCAATTTTAGGCACAAAGCTATTATATGGATAAAATGGTGGGGTTGGATGAGAGTGGGATAAGTAAATATATGTGTGTTTTTTCCCACAGGCTCTTAATTTGGTACTTCCTTCTTGTGGAGAAGGAAGTCAGTGTTTACGTAGATTCAGCTACCGTGACTGATGAGCATGGACAGAATTTGAGAGGAAAAGAATTTAAGCACAGAAGAGAGACAGTTGTTTGTATAGGAATGAGCCAAGAGGAATCTAATGTTTGGGTTGCATATGAGTTTGAGGTTAACAGAAGCTGTAGTTGTGTTGGCAGAAGAGGGGAAGTGTTGGCTACAGAAATATCCCCCCCCCCCCTTACAGCATGATTAGTGTGACTAGTTTCAGTCCCCTATAGAATATGGTGCTGAGTATTTTGTTTGAAACATTTTAAGCTATTTGCTGTGCTGGCATTGGTTATATGACACATCTATCTAAAGAGAGAAAGCTACTGAGTAGATTGTGTGGTTATTCCATGGGTTGCTGCATGCATATGGCTTTTGTTTGCAATAGGTGACATTTTTATCCTTTCTAATAAATATACTTAAATTAGGCAACATAAGGCATACTCATATTGGAAAAAGGGGTTATGAGTGATTATATAAAGATACAGTGGTACCCCGGGATACGAAATACCCACGTTACGAAATTTCCGGGTTACGAAAAAAATCCATTGAAAATAATTGTTCCGGGTTACGAAGGTTATTTTGGGTTACGAAAAATTTTTTGGTGCTTTTCGGCGCTTTTTCGCACGAAATCGCGGCTTTTCCCCATTAGCGCCTATGGCATTTCGGCTTGCGAATGCTTTTCGGGTTACGAAAGCGGCGGCGGAACGAATTAATTTCGTAACCCGAGGCACCACTGTATACTGAAATATCCGAGGGGTTGTGTGTGTGTGTGTGTGCGCGCGCGCATGCGTGCTCTTGTGTGCTTCAATAACAGCTATAGGATAAGGTCCAAAAAACCTTGTAACTAGTTTTGTGTGTCTAAGGGGGTTTGGGGTTTAATAATCAGTTCCTATGCTGCATGGCAAACTGCTTTTGAAACTGGGGAAAATTTCAAAAACAGTTTGGCCCAGCTATTGCTAAAAGAAGAAGAATTAAAATAAAAACTACATAGGGCACACATAAAGTTACTTTTCAGATCTTCTCAGCTGTAACAGACTTCTACCTACAGTGTAGGTATTCTTCAGCATTGTCACCTGAAAAATTGTAACAGTTGTTGGGGTAAAAAAATATTTCAGCAATATTTGCTTTTTGCTATTGAGGCATTTTTTATCCCAGCTAGTGTAATGTATTATTACTAAACAATTTTTGTAAAATCCCATACCATTTTGCAATGAATTAAGATACTGATCAGCAAAAGAAGCATGCTATGGGTATCATTATATTGTCCCCTTCTTGTCTTGTGAGTGGAGGATGAGGTATATCTTAGACCCTGATCCTAACCTGTAGTTGGTTGGAATTTTGACTGGGGTCAAAAAGTACTCCACAACCCACAGAGTGCATTTTGTGCCTAGTGTTTGATAGCTAAAGAGGTTAATCTCACTTTGATTTAGTGTTACAGTTTTCTTCTGCTGTGAAATTTTAAAAATGAAACTGAATTATAAATGCAGTTGGTCTTCCACATTCATGGGGGGGGGGGGGTTAGGGGTGTATGACTTCCACAAAAGTGTAAAAACTGCTAATACATTTGCCACCACCAACACTGTCCTAAAACTGGAGGCTGCTGTGTGAATGTGCACAGAAGAGCCTTGGACATTGGGTGGGAGGGAGGAACACCAGCGATCGTCCTTGTTGCCACCAACCCTGTTTGGTGTTGAAGTCTGTTATATGAATGTGCACAGAACACACTCAGTCTTTGGGAAGGGGAAGTGCCAGCCATCATTACCTCTACCATCAACCCTCTACTGAGGACTAAAGACTGAATATATATGTGGCGACCTCTAGCTTCAGGGGGGGGCTGTGGCCAGGTGGTGGCAAACTCACAAATAACTGAATCCACAAATATTGAACCAGTGAATGTGGAGGGCTGACTGTAATTCCAGTTAAATGTTCACAGGATTATTCCATTAAAGCTTATTCTAAGAAACTGGAAAAAAAAGAGGGCAGTTAACAAACAAATAAACAAACAAACTATTGTTAAGGTAAACAGGGCTTCAGTTCTTAAAATTCCTGAGTATGTAGAAAAGTTTACTGCTCTCTGATTATTATTATGTTGCCAGAAAGAAAACCTCTCTATCTGACTAGTCATTTGTTTTGAACTCAACTCTTGCCTTACTTTTTCCCCACAGATTGAAGTATTTGCCATATAGCTTTACAAAGCTGCAACAGCTGACTGCCATGTGGCTATCAGATAATCAGGTAAGTGTTTTTAATGTGATTAGAATTTTTACAATCTTTTCAGAACAGAGCATATTTGAAAGTATCAGTTTTAAAAGCAGTTATATTTTAAAATCATGTCATAATCAAATGTAATACTTGCTTCTGAATTGGGTATTTTCCCATCTGCCCATTAAACTGAATGCATTCTCTGTACATCTGGTGATCCAAGAGAAAACAGATAGCATTTTATGTGCTGAAGAGAGTACTGTTAATATTCTGTGAAGGGCTATCAACCCTAATTTGGAGTATCCACAGGCTTTTTTGTATTGTATTTCCTAATAATGTTTGCAGAAGTTCTGTGTCATTAAATGTACTCATGTCTGGGTAGAAAATATGATGATCTTGGTAGCCATAATGCAAAGCCTTGCAAAGGCTAAGGATAGTTAATGTATTGTACTCATTCCTTTGCCACTAACAGTGGTAAAAATGGAAGTCTTTATATATAAAGGAAATCTATTCATAAGATGGCTAGCAGCATTTCACCTCTTTTATTATTACAGTGGGCCCCCACCTTACGCGGAGATCCGTTCCGGATCCCTCCACGTAAGGCGTAAGTAAGATCCCTCCGCGTAAGTAAACAATGGAGCTCGTGCACGGCGGCGGGGCGCAGCTGGCGCGCGCACCCATTCAATTGAATGGGACGCGCCGTCCCTTCCGCCCTGAGCGCGCCCCGCGGCTTGAGCGCGTATGCTCAAGCCGCGTAAGGCGCACCCGTGTATGACGCAGGCGCACTGTGTATAATTTGCCACACAAATTTCATGGTGTAAGATCAAACAAATGAGTATGGGGAGGACTGGGGGAGGGAGGGAGAAAATACAAAACATGTATGCAGGCAGGTCTTGCTTTGTATACTCACACTGCTGATGGTTGGAGACAAGTAGTTGGAGACAAGTATTACATTTGATTATTTCCACAACATACATTTTGAAGCTGCAGGAAGTGCTAAAGGAGATGCAACAAATGATGTTTTGGGTGTGGCATGTCTGGGAGGCCGCCCATGAATTCCAGGTGCTGTAGGCTATATTTCAGAGGAAGGAGCTGGCAGAACCACCTCTGAATATTCCTTGCCTAAGAAAACCCTTTGAAATGTATAGGGTCACCATAAGTCAACAGGCAGTTTGAAGATGATACATACACACACACATATGCCATGCTTTCTTGTTTGGTGATCATGCCCCCTATGCCAGTCAGTTTGAAACTTCTTTTCATATTTATTTTTTACTAGCTAAATTTATATCAGAGATGGCTAGACACAATCCTCTGTTGCAAGCTTCTATAGAAGGAAAACATTATTTAAGAATATTGGGTGAGACCTGTCATATGGGCTGGTAGCCATTTGCACAGTGGAGTTTCACTTACCTCTACAGCTCCATGTCCCTTAAATCTGCTCTGCATGAATGAAGAGAGGAATTTGACATTTCTTCATTATGCCAAAATAAGCTGTTCCTGTTATCTTAACTGGAGATAACCCATGGGACTCAGCTGATAAAAATGCTTAGAAAGATTGATACATGAATATGAAACAATGCAGATACATAGCTGTGTTAGAATTTGTCTTATTTCTGAACTTAAGAACAAAAGTAGTCAGAACTTGTTATGCCATTAATACAGTGCTCCCTCGGGTTACGAAATTAATTCGTTCCGCCGCGGCGTTCGTAACCCGATGCATTTCGCAAGCCGAAAAGGGCTTTCCGTTAGCGCTGGTAAGCCGCGCGTTTGAATTTCGCGCCGAAAAAAATTCGTAACCCGAAAAAACCTTCGTATCCCGGAACAGTTTTTTCCAATGGAACTTTTTCGTATCCCGGAAATTTCGTAACGCGATCAATTCGTATCCCGGGGTACCACTGTATACTCACATGTTTTGTATTTGTTACAATTCATGTTCTTTTCTGCTCATCAGTATGTCTGTCTGTTTAGAGGCTAAACTCCATGCATCTGATGAAGTGGTCTTGAGCCCACAAAATCTTGTGCTACGAATTTATTTTTGTCAGTTTCAAAGGTGCTGCAGGATTCCTTTATATCTTTTTATAATGAAACAATAAAATGTTTCTCAGCCAGAAATACAGTATATAGGGGTGCAGTGGTTTAGTGGTTCAGACACCAGTTTTGATGAGTGAAAGATCAGAAGGTTGGCAGTTCGAGGCCCAAGTGCTACATGATGGGGTGAGCTCCTGTCACTAGTCCCAGCTTCTGCCAACCTAGCAGTTCAAAACCATGCAAATGCAAATAGATAAATAGGTACCACTTCAGTGGGAAGGTAATAGCGTTCAGTGCAGTCATGCTGGCCACATGACCACCAGAGTAATCCTTAGACAATGCTATCTCTTTGGCTTACTAACAGAGATGAGCACCACCCCCTGTAGTTGATTACAAGTAGACATTCAAGTCAAGGGACTACCTTTATCTATACCAGGAATATATATATTCTTATCAGAAAGGAACAGGGATTTCATTCTTATTTTCAATTAATGTATTCTGTATGTGCATTTTTAATTTGTGTTTTGTGTTTTCATTTTTAGTCTAAACCACTCATTCCCCTTCAAAAAGAAGTTGAACCAGAAACACAGAAAACAGTACTTACTAATTATATGTTCCCTCAACAACCAAGATCTGAAGATGGTATGGAATTGTATTTATTTGTTTAAATGTTAAATATCTTGCATGTTGACAGATCAGGAATATTTGCTTAAATTTGTTCAGTTTACCTAACCCCAGAAGTGGTAAGCATAATACACTGAAATGGTTTTAAATCATGAAATGGTTGTATTAAAGCAAATGCAATAAAATATTAATATTAATATAAATTAATATTTTTATTGTATAAATTAACGCTTTCCAGAATACTGAGCATAACAGGGTGTTCTTTATAATGTTGCCGAATGATCATTGGGTTTGGGCAAGTTGCAGAGTTGAAGCTAAAATATATGGTATTACATCTTGCACATAATGCTTATTTTCCTATAGTAGTGTTCCTGGCCTTGTTATCTAGCCTCCTGCTGTGGTCACACACTGAATGTGTAAAGAAACAGCAACACATGAGATTAAATCTAGAATCAACTCACTACAGTGCTTCTATGCAATCTTAGCAAATGCCCCCCATATAGATAAATACCGGGGAAAACAAGATGTACCTGACAGTGCAACATAGAAAAATCAATGCAAGATAATAAGTAACTGCCTGTTACAGTCACTCCCTGTAACCTTTCCCAAAATGGAACTATATGAGCATTTCTATTAACATTTGAAAGAGTCCAGAGATGTGTTACCAATCATAATCTTTGATATTGATGATCATACATAGATCTGAAAGGACCAACAGGTACAAATTCTCTGATCTCTCTTCATAGAAATTATTGAGCAATATAGTACCTAGGTCAGGGATCCCAAAATGTTTTCTAGGGGCTGTGTGGACATTTCCACCACATTTTGAGCCCCCCCCCCCAAACAAAAATAATTTCGGTCCTAGAGGAGCCTTTTCTGAAATAGGAACTAAATAGAAAATGGCTTTTGCTCATTTCCTTTTTTAAAAAAAGCCTTTTACACACCTAACATAAGCCAGGAAGTCCTCAAAACGTAGTTGAAATAGTAGACGTAGAAAATATTTGAGGGCAAATATCTGACCCTAACCTAGAAGATATGTGAGGGCAAAAAAATCTTACTGATTTTTTCTAGAGGTGGATGTGATGTGTGCGTGGGGGGCCCTTCAAGGTCTCCCAGAAGACTAATGCAGCCTCTTAGCCTTCTACAGTTGCTCTTTCCTGACCTAGGTGCTTTATTCTGAAATCTTCCCACAGAGAGAGAGAGAGATTTGCAAATGGATTTCTAATGTGATTACTCTTAAGTGTTTTGGGGCATGGAGGCATGGTATAGCCCTTTTAGTTCCAGTTGTGGGGAGGCCTGCTATGCCTGGATGCTGAGAAGTTTGCCAATGTTGTAATATTGAGCTTGGACTTTTTGAGCAAGGTCAGACTAAAATTTGGTCAACTTACTCCTTCACGTTTTGATATCTGCAACTAGCAAATGATTCAGGTTTTTTCCAGCTACTCTTCCCAAGCTAGCATGGCATAAACAAATAAATGGGTCTAGTTTGCACAGGGGTGCCGGCTTGGCAATTTGTAAATGTCAGAAATGAGCCTGTAAAAACTTTAAATTCTCCACATTTCAATCATAATACATACAGTCTGTTTTCAAATAAAAGACACGAATAAGAAATTATGCAAGTTATTTTATTTACTCAGATACTTTCCCCTTTTTTCTTTAGTTATGTTCATATCTGATAATGAAAGTTTCAATCCTTCACTGTGGGAGGAACAGAGGAAACAGCGTGCACAGGTGGCTTTTGAATGTGATGAAGATAAAGATGAAAGGGAGGCTCCACCCAGAGTATGTAATTGCTTTAGTTAATCATGATTTATTAAACATGTTATTATTTTTCACTCTTTATGTTTGAGCTACTAATTGTTGTGGACAGGATCTTGCCGAGGTGTATTACCTCATAGCTCTTTTCCACTAGTGTGTTCTTGGTTTTTTGTTTTTTTGAGGTTTTGAACCTTAAGATACTTGTGAAACTTTTGAGGGCTATTCTCTTAGAAAACTTGAAGTGGTTTTGGTTTGTAAACTCTTTGTATGCTCTCGTGGTCTTTGAGCACAGGAAGGCACATGGTGCAGCCAGCTCCTGAAATTAAACAGATCAGTGCCATGTCAGTTTGTGGTAAAGAGACTGCCTGAAAATAACATTAATGTTATATTAACTTATGTGAAGGCTTTCATGGCCGGCATCCATAGTTTTTTGTGGGTTTTTCAGGATATGTGGCCATGTTCTCAACAGGAAAGAAGAAACCTTAAAGTTAGCAAAGTTTGGCTACCAGTCCTGAAAAACACTAAAATGAAGACCCAGCAAACGCATATGAAAACCACCCAAAGTCAGTTTTTCCCCCCCAGCAAACAATGGATATCTAATTAAACAGACACAAATCCTGTTTGCATATCCTCCCACTTCAACACTTCAACAACAATACACAGATTAACATGGAAATCAGCCCAGGATCACACAGTATATATATACCCCACTCGCTTCCATGCTAGCATTCTGTGAAGATGCCAGCCACAGATGCTGGCAAAACATCAGAAATAAACTCTTCTAGAACATGGCCACATAGCCCGAAAAACCCACAGAAAACTAATGTTAAGTTACCTCATTTTAAAAGATGGTATTAAAATGTTGTTTGTCAACAAGTTGGCTTTGAATTCTGGCAGTTACAGCAATCCTATGAATAAGAGCTGTCCAGTAGACCTATCATCAATAGCCCAGCTCAGGTCCTGCAAATTCAGAGCTGTGATTATCAAAATGTGATAATTATAAATACAGGTGCATGTTATGTAATCTGGAAAGCTGAGCATGTCTTGACCTGACAAGACCTGTATCTAGAGGTTCAGCAATCAGGGAAATACATGAATTCCCTGAAGACAGGGTTGCATAAAAATTTGCAGGTGTTCCAATACTCCATTCACTTCAGTAGGGGTACAGTTTATTCTTTTTTCCTTTGCAGATGATGATCACATTGATACTCATATGAATTTCTGAATTACTTTTTGTAATGTGACTTTTGAAAATGAATTTCTTTTATTTAGGAAGGTAATTTGAAAAGGTATCCAACCCCGTATCCTGATGAGCTAAAGAACATGGTCAAAACAGTTCAAACAATAGTACACAGACTGAAAGATGAAGAAAATCCAGAAGGTGCTAACAAAGAGACAAAGCAAGAAAGTCAACAGGTTGCAGTGAAGGATGTTGGTGTAAAGGTTAGTGTCAGTATTCTCTTTGAATCCGAACCACGTTTTGTAATATGATGCCATAATTTTTGTGAAATACTAAAATTTGAATCATCTCATTTTTATGCATTTCCATAAATTATTGCAAGGAGAATTGTGCTTGGTGTATTCAAAAAGTAATCACCTAGCGAAGGCCACTGGAAAGCTTACATTAAATTGAGAATAAAGTATTGAAAGTCATATAAATTGGTCACTGTTTAATAAGTAACTTGAGTGCATCCTTGCCTTATGTGGAGGATCCGTTCTGGACACACACACCCCAGCGTAAGGCAAATAAAGCATATGTTCGAGCCCCATTGAAAACAGTGGGGCTTATGCCCGTAGCGCAGTGTGCATACCACAGGCGTATGCATCATTGCCTGTTCCATCGCACGGTTTTCAGCTATAAGCTGAAAGCTGCATGATGCAGGCACACTGTAAAAATAAAAATAATAATAAAATATTAATAATAATATACTGTACTGTATATACTCACGTATAAGTCTTGAAATTTTAGACAAAAATTGACACAAAAAACCTGAGTTGACTTATTAACAGGTCATTGTAGGAACTGTACTTTAACTAAAAAAAAAGGAACCATTCCCTGGTGAAAAGTGAGAGCTTAATCCTTCCTCAGAGCACCTAACAGAAGGATCAATCCCCTCTACTATCTCATTCATCCGGGGTGAGCACAAACAGTTATGCCTGCTGGAATTTTGTATGTTCTTTGGTATCCTTTCCCTTCTTTGTTACATGCTGCTAAGTTTTATCCTTGACTTATCCATGGGTCTTATCAAAATCCATAATTTTGGTCCCTAAACTTTATCTTGATTTATACATGAGGTTGACTTATAGTTGAGTATATACATTAAATTCATCACTGTTTAGTTAGTAGGCTCATTCTCTGCAAGGGGACATGCAATAAAGCTTGACTGGAGGAAAAATGGGATTCACTCTATGTGACCCTACTGTAGGTGTGTGTACTTACATACAACAGGCAAGGTAAACAGTTGCCTCCAGAATCATTTCCTGAGCATGTGTGGAGAGCAAAACAGAAAGAAAAGTGGAAAGCAGATTACCCTGCCTCACCACCTGACTTGGCATGTAGAAAAAGCATAGATCTATAAGCCATCAAAATGGGAATCATAAGAAAAATGGAGGCTGTTGAAAGAAAAACACCATCCCAGGATGCATTTTGTAAGAAGCTTTCAAGTGGCCTCCAGAAGATTCAAAATGTTTTTATTCCATACAAGGTTTATCTGACCTGCTTGTTTCATTTCACATGTGCATAATCTTAGTTTTGAATGTAACATTTGCTTCATTCATGTTGAACTGCTCTTTTTTTTGTGTAGTACAGTGCACCCGTGCCATACGCGCCTTTAACTGTAGGCGGAAGACAAGCCCCATTTAAAACAATGGTGCACCCACCCCGCTGTACACAAGGGTGTGCATCTATTTTTTAAAATGGGCTTGAGCATACACATTTTCCTCTTTATGGGGGTGGTGGTGGTGGTGTCCGGAAAGGATCCCCCATGTATGGGGAGGGTCCACTGTATAGGCATTTATCACTATTCTTGCCATGTTATTTCTACCTCAGGTACCAAAGTTTCTATTAAAGAAGATGTGTCCAGGAACACATGTGCTTTGTTAACTGAGGTATAACTACTTTTAATTGGGTGGTGCAGTTCTGGAAAATAATTCTTTTGATTTTTGACCCGATATTTCAGACTGGGAATTAAGCCAACCCATTATGAAGTATAAGCAATAAATGCTGCCACCTGACTGGAGTCACCAGTACTTCAGCAGGTAGAATCTGTTGCACAGCTGCACACCTACTGATATGAAGTATCTCAGCCATCGATATGTACACACCTATACATTATTGTTAATAAATATATGAGGCTTTTTTTCCCATTGGGAAGCTTTTTCCTGACAATGTTAACTTTAAATCTGTCGTAGACTTCAGAAGTTACTCCAGCAAAGAACAAAATGGAAAATGAGCAGAATATGATGGGAAATTGTGTGCAGAAGCCTAAAGAATCAGATGCTGAGAACAGTTCTGGAAACATGCAGATGAGCAATCAGATTAAAACATCAGAGAACACAAAACCAATTGCTAATCATGAAGATACTCTTGAGGTACTGTATGCCATATGTAGTGTGCAAAGCTGAGTAAAATACACTGAAATATATTTTTATATATGTGGCCTTAAAATTGCAGTTGGTGCAGCCTCAGAGAAGAGGAAACGGGGACATAGATGGTATCTTTCCAGGTCCAGTAACTTTCTGAATCCATCAAAGACAATCAGAGAAGGGTGTGCCTTTTCAAGGAATAGCACATGATATGCTATACTGCCACACCACATAAATGATAATAGTTTTTTAAAAAAATTATTACGCACCAACCATAGATGAACATGACACTGTTCAAATATGAAACAATAAAAAAGACATTGGCGGGTTACAGACCGCCAAAAAATACGTAGTGACTACGTATTAGGGTTAGGAAGGTGCGGTGCTTCCGCACCTCCCTAACCCTAATACATAGTCACTATGTATTTTTTGGCGGTGGCCGTTCCAGACAGCCGCCACCATGTTTATGTCTTGGACGCATAGCGTCCAGACGTGTCGCGGCACCTCGCGGCGTCATAGCTGCGCCGCGGAAAGAAGCTCCATTTTGGAGCTTCTTTTTTGCTCCGTAACGGAGCCGTGCGGTTTGGCTGCAGCAGCTCCCTCATGAAGCAAACAGCGGCGGCGGCAGATCACCGCAAAGTGGCGGTTTATAACCCGCCATTGTTATCAAAGGTGTGCAATCTAATAAAACTTTTTTGGGTAAAGCTGCCTTGTGTATTAGTGCGCCTGATCAACATGACTTGATAATATACAATCTGTATCTCTCTCCTTTAGTCAGAAGAACTATCCTCAGATGAAGAAATGAAAATTGCAGAAATGAGACCACCTCTTATAGAAACATCAATTAACCAACCAAAAGTAGTAGCACTTGGCATTAGCAAAAAAGGTAGAGTTTTTCTTTAGTATTCCGAATAAAGTGTTTATTCTTCTCTTTAGATATATTTGTAAGAAGTCATTAAACTTTTCATAATTTAAAATAACATTTTAGTTAAAATTTTATTGTAACTGGGTGCAAGCTTTTAAAGTTGCTCTGTAGCAGTCTTGTTTAGTCAGTTGAGCATATTTTCACATGTCTTGCCACTTTGGAGTATTGTGTTACAAGTAATTAAAATCATTGCACACAGTTTGTCTTATACTTCCATCAGTTAAATGAAGTGAATATTTCAGTACTTGAGTCACAAGCATAAAGATATGTATCTTGCCCATCTTCAAGATTCTCTAATGAATGTGTGTGTGTGGAGGGGGGGATACCTGTAGGATTTAGAACATAACAACTTGCTATTGTCTTCCATTGTTCTTTTTTTAAAGCTAGCTGACTAAAGACTACATTAGAATCTATGGTGCAGGTTCTGTTAGTGGTTAAAAAATATACATACACAGACATTTCTTTTTATTTGTACTGTCTTAATTGTATTCTGGATATTTTATTTTTACTGCTTTTTTTACTATTATACTGGTTTGTTTTCTAAATGTCCATAGCAGAACATTTCATGTACAGTCCCATGTGGGGTGTTAAAATACATACCCTTGACTGATTGTGAAAGTAGGATGATATGAGTGCATGCCACATAGTGTGGTTGCTGAGATTTTAATCTGTATGTGTGTTTATGAGAAATGTGTGTTTAGGGAAATGTTGTGTCAAGTGGTATGTGTCTATAAAACAAATCACATATGTAATACAGAAATTAAAGATAAATTAACATCCATTATTTATGAGGTGTAAGAGATAGAAGTCACATTGGACTAAATGTTGAGTACCTTTTACCCAGTTAATTTTTTTTAGTTCTAAGCAGTTTCATTTTTAAGCATTTCTTTCTGTTAAATGTATTTGATAGGCTATGAACATTATGCTTCCATAAATTGGAAATATGGGTGTATATGCATATACTAAACAGTTAATTCTTTTCAGATGACAATAAAGATCTGGATTCCTTGTCAGATGAACCAACACACAACAGCAATCAGAATAACAGCAATTGTTCCTCTCCTTCTCGAATGTCTGATTCAGTTTCTTTAAATACGGACAGTAGCCGTGAAGCATCACTGTGCTCTCCAGACAAAGAAACTAACTTGGCTATCACTTCCAAAATCAGGTGTGGGAAATATGTAGTTTCTTAAATCTTTGTTGGTTAAAGCCATGAAGCAAAAGGAATAAGGGTTTTGTAGCCCCTTGGAAAATTAACAGGTTTATCATGTCATATGCTTCTATGTAGTGAAGCTCAGTTCATCACATACGGAGTCAGTTTAATAGGTTTGTATGTCTGTTGGTACAAATATATGATGAGCAGTATATGCTGTATAGAGAGCCAGTGTGATGCAGTGGTTTAAATGTTGGACTACAGCTCTGGAGACCTGTGTACATTTTCCTGCTTGGCCATGGAAACCCACTGGGTGAGGATGGACATGTCACGGAGTCAGCTCTAGAAACTCCTGTGATAGGTTCACCTTAAGGTTGCCACAAATCTTGAAAGCACACAATAATAGATATGCTGTATGACCAGGATTTTAAGGTGGTTCACAGTTCTGGTTGGGAGGACTTGCCCTGTTTAATCTGTTAGCTTTGTAGCTGTATATCATATGCAGTTTTTATAACAATCATAATAAGGTGACTTCCAATAACGTGATGAGACATGATAATTAACATGGGGAACAGTATAAAGCTACAAACAATTCTATCTGAAACTATGTATGCAGTTACTTTGTTGAAGTTAATGGGGATCACTTGAATAAATCTGTATAGTGGGCCCTTGCTATCTGGTGGGTTTAGTTCCAGGACCCCCTATGGATACCAAAATCCATGGATGTTCAAGTCCCATTAAATACAATGGCATAGTAAAATGGTGCCCCTTATGAAAAATGGCAAAATCAACGTTTGCTTTGGGAATAATCCAAGCCATGGATGGTTGATTCCGTGGATGCAGAGGGCCAACTGTATAACTTGGTGCTGATAAAATCTAGTTAACTGGAGTACATTGGGCGGGGGGGGGGGGGGATAATTTTGAATCTTGAAAGTTTTTTAGTCAAAAGATCTCATTGCCTTAGTTACTGTATATGCCTCAGGCCAGGGCTATCTGGCAGATGGTATCTCCCGATATGTTTCTTCTCGGGATCTGAAGTCATCATGAGAGGCCCTTCTCTCAGTCCCACCACCATCACAAGCACGGGGAGGGGGGACACAAGAGAGAGCCTTCCCAACGTCTGCCCCTAGATTCTGGAATTTCCTTCTCAGGGAGGCCAGAATGGCTTCCTCCTTGTCCTTCTGTTGGCAGGCTAAACTCTTTTTATTCTGAGAGGTTTATAAAACAGAAAATTTTTAAAGAACGGGCTAGGGGAAGCTGCATTCTTTTAACTGAGCTTTTTAAATTGCTTTTATCTTTGGAATTTCATTTTACTCTTATAACTTGATGTTTGAATTGTTGAATAACAATTTTGATTCTTTTATTCACAACAACTTTGAATAATTTAATTCTGTTCTAATATTCACTTTTTATATGCTTTTAATGTGTATTGTTGCTACTATGAATGTTGCTAAAGATCATTCCCAATATAATAATTCCTGAATTGTAATAATGACTTTAGTGATAGCCAGAGGTTAATATAGTTCATTAGATCTTGGTAAAGAGATAAGCAATGTATATATTCAGTTGGGTGTCAACTCATATGCAGAGAAGACTTCTTGAAACTAATAGACTTATGAATTTTAAAACTTTGCTTTGTTTCTTTCAGGCAGGAAGATGAAAATTCTAATAGTTTTTTACAAAATGGAGGTGAAATAAATGTTACTGCAGAAGAAAAACTGGATGCCCAAGACAAAGTAACCAATTTCAGTGAATTTAGATTAAGCATCGAAGAGAGATTAGCTTTGATAGAGAGGGGTGTTGAGCTAACTAGTGTTACAGATGAGTCTCACAGATTACACCAAATTAATAGGAATATCTGCAAATTGACTGAAGAGGTAGGAATACAACCAAATGTAGTGGAAGAAATAAAAACACAGGAAATATCACTAGTAAAGGGATTTTTAAACAACAATAATAAAGAAGTAGTGGAAAATGAAAATAAATATTCTAATCTGTGTCCTATGAACAATATCAATGGACATTCTGAGGAAGTGCCTCCCTCTGCAGAAAGATCAGCGCTAAAGAGAAGTGCTACTGTTGATACTGATTCTTCTTCAGAAATGTGTCTTTCAAAGAGTACTGAAGATTTGTCTCCACAGAGGAGTGGGCCAGTTGTGAAATCTCACAGCATAACTAATATAGAGACAGGTGCTCTGAAAATCTATGATATTATCAACGACCTTGGATCCCAGCAGCCAAATCCAGCAGTAAAATCAACAACAATGGCTCCAGAAGGAAAAAATATAGTCCGGAGCAAGTCAGCTACTCTCCTTTATGACCAGGCATTACAAGTATTTCCTGGGTGTTCATCATCATCTGATTTAATATCCACAAAAACAGTGTTCAAATTTGATTCAAATCATAATCCTGAAGGTACTAATTTGATAAAAGGACAAGGGACAAATACTTCACAACCATTCAGTCCCCCCCCAATATAATATCCAATATAGCAGCAGTATGGCAGCCAAAGAATCTTTGTGGCCCCCAAAACAAAACTCCCTAGCTGAACAAAGCTGCTTACCTCCTCAACGCTTGCCAAGATCAGATACTGTAGACAGCTGCAATTCTGTGAAACATTCTGCCAACATGAATTTCTCCAATCATAATAATGTTAGAGCTAGTGCTGCATATAACATGCATCAAAGAATGAGTGGGAGGCATGTAGAAATGTGGGCTGTTCCACCAAATGATAGACTTGTTTCTGGAGCAACTCGAAATACTCTCCAGCGTCAGAGCAGTGTCTCTTCTACTACTTCAATGAACATTACTGATTCTGGACCTCCACGGCGACCCCAGGTTCCCGAAGGAGATTATTTAACATACAGGGATTTACACTCAATGGGAAGAGTCCCACCTATAATGTCAGGGCCACAGAGACCACTTTCTGCAAGAACCTATAGCGTTGATGGGCCAAATGTACCTCGACCTCAGAGTGCTCGTCCTTCAGCAAATGAAATACCAGAGAGGACCATGTCAGTTAGTGACTTCAATTACTCAAGGACTAGTCCTTCTAAAAGAGCAAACCCACGGGTTAATTCTGAACACTCTCTACTAGATCCTCCAGGAAAAAGTAAAGTCCCTCATGACTGGAGGGAACAGGTGCTGCGACACATTGAGGCCAAAAAATTAGAAAAGGTAAACAACTTTACTTTCTATATTCCATATAGAATATTCCATATTCTTAGTTTTCAAAATTTGTTTGACTATGGAAGTGTCAGAAAGTTTTGGTATTCTTGGATATGCTTAATCAAAGGGCACTCTTCTCTCATTTAATCTATGGCAAGCAGAAGTCCCGAATTAATTTTGCTTAATTTTTGTCATTAGCAGTTTTGATTTTGATAGGCATGTTGTACATTATTTTCTCCTTGGGTTTAGTGTTGGAATATTACTTTGAAAGTAACTTCAAAATAGACTTCTTTGTTGGAAAGCTAAGATGTACTGTATAAGAAAAACATGAGAAAATCAGTACCTGATGACTGTCTTATCACTCCAGCTTTGGGCATGATCACTTGAAAATTGTGCAAAATTCAAATAAGAGCACCTTTATTTTTGTGTCATACTTTTTGAATCACCTAATATATATAATAATTGTATTGGTGGATAGCAAATACTATGAACAGAGCTTTATAACTGGCAAAGTATGGGCCCAAACAGACAGGCCAAAATAATGCTGCTTCAGGTCACTTTGGAGATATGCTGTTTAAATGACACATGCATCTTAAGAGGCCAGAAGTTGCGCCAAAGCTGTGCTTCACTCTTTAGGACTGGAGCGTGGCTTTGGTGCAGCGTCTGGCCTCTTAGGACACATGCATAATTTAAACAGCATACCTCCTAAGTGACCCGAAGCAGCTTTATTTTGGCCTGTCTGTTTGGGCCCTATGTGTGCAACTACAAAATGCAAGGAACTAGCTAAAGTGGAATACAGTTGCTTTGGAGTGGGACAATACTAACTTAAACGAGTAAACTTGCAAGGTTGAGAGCTTTTATAGGCGCTACTAAGAGAAGAGAGAGATGGCTTCAAAAGGTTAAGGGCAATATAATACTTTCTCTAATATACACAGAGAGAAACACATACATGGAAAGCCTGGGGATATTTAATTAGTATTTTTGATGCTCCTGATGGTGGTAAATATTCGAGTCCAATCCTTTCAGAAGTGGGTTCTGGCCATAAGATTTCCCTGGAGGCATTCCCAGCTAATTCCTCTCTGTCCTTAACGAGATACTTAAAAGAGGTTACATTTTAAAATAAATGTGCATTCACACATCTGTTTTGACAGGATTATTGTACTGATGCAGACAGCTCACAACATGTGTTACATTTCAACATAAATGATGTATAATTATGGAAAAGGAGGAAGGCAAATATTTATGTTGTAGATTTAAAATATAGCAGCAAGTATTAATTAAGACAACCATGTTCCAGGGTTGTCTTCAGGTATCAAGTGCATCATGATTATTCTTTTACTTTAATGCTGTTCTTGAGGATATAAAATTCAGTTTCCTTTAGAGCAGAAGTGGGCAACTGTGGATGGCTAGGGGACTACATTATCCCCCTAGAACAGTGATGGTGAACCTTTTAGAGGCTGAGTGCCCAAACTGCAACCCAAAACCCACTTATTTATTGCAAAGTGCCATGTCCCTCTGGCTTTCTAGTAACAAACTCTGGCAAACTCTGTGCTGGGGCGATGGCACATGTGCCCACAGAGAGGGCTCTGAGTGTCACCTCTGGCACGTGTGCCATAGGTTCGCCATCACTGCCCTAGAAGAATGTGGAGAGATGTGCATGCTTCTACAAAAAGCAACAGCAATCCTCCAATTTCCACCCATGCTTCTAGGGACATGGGGCATTTTTACCATGTGTTGAGCTTTCATTAAAAAAGCATTTCCTGGGCCTACATTGGCTAGTGAGGGCAAAAAAGGTGGTGGAAATGCACCCCACACCCCTTAGTAAACATTGTAGAACATTGTGGGGCAAAATAATGTTTAAAAATATTTATTTATTTTTGGCAAGAACTGTGTTTGACCCCTGGGGGCTCTAGGGGGTCTTTAAATGTGGTGGAAATGCCCTCCACCCTCCCTAGAGTACATTTAGGGTTGTTATGGAGCAAAGTATATGTATTTCTGCCAAAATATATATCTTTGTCAAAAAATATTTTTGACCCCTGGGGGCTGCATTTTGTCCACCACTGATTTAGGGAGCTGAACCACTTTTAGTCTGCAAGTAAAGGTTATAACTGAGAGTTGCTCACTCGTCTGTGGCTAAAAACGTGATGGTCCTAGGGTGAATATAGGCTGACAGCTGTTTTGGCATGTTCTGTAAGAATTGCTCTTGCATGAGTATTTAATGACACTTTTCTGCTTTTTAATAGTAATTGACACTGATAAATGCTGTTGTATGGTTAAATTCCTATGCTCCTTGTTTTATGTGAGGTTTTAGTGTTTTTATTGTACATTTCCTTGACTATCTGCTAGACAGAGGGTGTGATTTTATAAGCTGAACTAGTCAATGAAGACCTATTTGTTTCCACTGTTGGAAACGCTAGGGCTCCTTCTGTTTACACACATATTTTCTGATCTGTTACAATCCATATTGGACCTTTTATCTGACCCAATGTGTAATTTACACATTTGAGAGCCCTGTATAGACAGAAGATATTTACTGTATAAAGCTGTTATGAAAATAAATGTTTCCAACAAAACCACCTACCAAAAAGTGAAAGATGAGATAGTCTTTGATTTTAGCTGGTAAGAAGGCCTAAGGGCCAAATACTGTATTCAGGGAAAGGCAATATTACAGCTGTTAAATTAGGCTGTCAAACAAATGTGGAGTGGCTTTTTGGGAGAGTTAGTCTGTGTCTTCTGTTTCTGAATGTCATCAGCTAGAGTTTCTTCTTCCCTTTCCCCTCCTTTCCCTATCCAAAAATACTGTACACGTAATGATAGCTTGAGGTGTGGTGATACCATTTGCACTGTCTCACTCTTTGGGTAGTTAGTATTGCATTTTGTTTCCCATCCTCTCCTTCGTATATGTAGAAAGCTGTTTCCCCCGCACTCTCCTCCGCTTTTGTTTCCCATTCCCCAGCAGTATTCTGGAATGCAGCAGCAGTTAAAGAGCTTTTGCAGCCTCAGCTTCCACCCCTCATCCTGATAAAATATTTTAAATACTTCCCAGACAACCGGATCCTGCAAGGAAGATTTGCTTTGTAAATTGGTTGGTTAGAAAAGCAGGAGTGAATTTTTATACAGAGTAGAACTGTGAGAGCCAGTATAGTGTAGTGGTTTGAGCATTGTACAGCTAGCCCTCCACATTTGCAGCTTTGACTTTTGCAAATTTGATTATCTATGGATTTGATTAAAATGTTCTCTCTAGGAATCTCTAGGTCCTGTAGCATGACTCTGTGGTTAACATCTACTAGAATCTGTGCTGAAGGACCTAGAGATTTTTAGAGAGAATACTTCTCTAGGCATTTGTAGGCCTTCCGGCACAATTCTGTGGACAACCTCTGTCAGATGTTGACCATAATATTGTGCTGGAGGACCTAGAGATTCCTAGAGAGGTGTTCACTCATTTAATTTTTTTTAATTTATAGTTTTCCCACTTTTACGGGGGTCCTGTGCCTACAACCCCAGCAAATGTGGATGGTCCACTGTACTTTGACCCTGGAGATCAGGGTCTGATTCCCTGCTGAGCCATGGAAACCCACTGAGCGACCTTGGGGCCGGAGGAGTCATACACCTGGGATTGAAAAGCTCTGTGATGGGTTTCCTTTGGGGTCATCTTAAGTCTGAAACAACATGAAGGCACATAAGAACAATAAAGAAGAATTCTGAAGTACATCCTGATTTGTGGAGAGCAGAATTAAATGGCACATCTGTGGTTGAAAGTTGGGGAATTTTTGCTGATGTACTCCTTTACTTGCTATAATGTCTTTGCTGATTATCTCTTCATGTGCAACTCATTTTACCTTCTGAAAATCTCTTTTTCTTCCATTCCCCAGCAATATTGCTCTGCAGCCTTGTGGTGGGTTGTGCTAGGGTCAGCAGAGGAAAGAGGGAATTGGTGCAAACCCTTTCTTCCCTTACTTCTGTTGTTTTTGACCCCTTCCATGAACAAAGAATATTTTTGTTGCAGAAAGGGAAATTTGTATCCAATCCTGTGGCCTTCCAACCTAGGTCTGAAAGGATACGCTCATGCTCAGCATGCGCTCAGAAGAATCTTGATTTTTTTAATTCTAAATTTTGTGCTGTTTACTAAAAACAGATTGAAGGAATTTTCTATGTAATGTAAGAAACATAATTGGAGTGGCACCAAGTTTCTAAGTGGGGGGCTGTTTATCATGTTGGTAATGAGGCTTGAATGAGACTTCAGTATTTATACCCAGGTACTTAGATACCAGTAGGGAATGAGGAAGCTGGACAGGACAGCTGCAGGTGAAGAGATTTATTTACAAGTGCTATATACAGAGATAGGAACTGTACAAACACATAAGAGTTCCTCTCAAGCTCACAATATCTATCACCAACTCCACACATCGACACCAACTACTCTGTAACCCACTCACTGTAACCCACAATTGTTTACATTAAGACACAGCCTTATATATCCTTGGCTGATGTAACTCTCCCAGCACATGGCATAAGCCATTACTTCACTGTACATACACAGGTGCAGTACTGAATCCACATCTTGGTTTCTGGCCTCAAGGACATTTATCTACATGTCCCTGCCTTGTCATAAATATCACATACATGATGACTTTGCAGTTCTGTAGATGTTAATTTTCACTGGCAATATGGCTGACAGTTTGGGCCATGCATTAAAACTTCCCAGGGATATCTGTTGGCTACTCTAGGAGATTGATCAGCAAAATGATATTTCTAAAATTATTCTTAGGCGTGTTACAGACCACCCAAAACGGACGGTCTCACGCCGCTGCCGGTTGCTGTGTCCGGGAACCTCAGCAGCCAAACTGCGCGGTTCCCGGGCGCAGCAAGAAAGAAGCGCCAAAATGGCGCTTCTTCCTGCACCCCGGAAGTGGCACCGCAAGGTGCGAGGCGCGCACTCGCGGCGCCACTTCTGGCACGTGACATCTGGACGCTGTGCATCCGCGATGTCAAAATGGTGGCGCCCATCTGTATGTTGCCCCGCCGCCATTTTGATGTACTTGTTACGCACATGGGGCAAGGCGTGTCAGGAAGCGCCGCCCCTCGCGCGTAATGACGGCGTCTCATTGGCCCGTCTGTAACGTGCCACAGATAGCTGAAATTTTCTTATCTAGATAGCTGTTTATTAATTATTACTAGGTCCATATAGTTTTAAAAGTTGTGTTTGATCATTTTATATGGTCAAAATGAAAAGTATTTCTATCTTGGAGCATAAAGTCTGTGTAGACAGTAGTCAATAACTGCATGGTAGAAAGCTGCCAGGAAAACCCCTTAATAGATTTGTCTTAGAGTTGCCATAAGTTGGGAATGACTTTAAGGCACGCATCATCATCAACAACAACAACAACAACAACAATGAAGATTTCAAGTAATTTTTTAAAAAAAAGTATTGAGGGATCTAGGTCTGCATTCCTCACAGGTAATATTAAAATATAATTTAAATCATATGGCTATAAACATGGCGAGTCTTGGGTTAGCACACTTGTATTCCCTATCATCTTGTGCATTAAGAGGTTTTTATTCCATTTTCAATTTTCTGTGATTTCTTGTTATGCCTAAACCACAATTTTCTGCGGTTTTAGCCACGCCAAAGCCATGCTCCAGTCCTTAGGACTGGAGTGTGGCTTTGGCATGGCTTCTGGACTCTTGGGACATATGCATCGTTTAAACAACATATCTCCAAAGTGATCCGAAGCAGTTTTATTTTGGCCTGTCTGTATTTAGCGATAGACTGCCAAGAAGACACACATCATACACACATAACATATTGTTAACCCCTTATGTAAAGCAGTACTAAAATGGTCTTTTATGGTATTTTAACCATGGCAAGAAGACACTCCTGGTGCAAATTGTATTGTCCACACAAATGTATGTGGTTTACGAGATACAGTCAGCCCTTCTTATACACTGATTTTTTATACACAGATTTAAGTATACACAGTTTGAAAAGGTTCCAAAAAAGTATAAATTTACCTTGATTTTCCATTTTTTATAAGGGACACCATTTTGCTATGTCATTATATGTAATGGGACTTGAGCATACACGGATTTTGTTATACACGGGGGATCTTGGAACCAAACCCCAGCGTATAACAAGGGCCCACTGTAGTGTAATTTAGGACTCAAGACCTGTATGTAACAACCATTAGCAGTCTTATACTACAGATGTCCTAGAGTTTAAAGGTTGGTATAAATTCTTAACTAATACATAATATGCTTAGATTGTTTCTTTAGGAAACACCCAGGTTATCTCTTTCAATGGTACTCTTTAGATGACCCCATTTAAAAGGAATATTTTACATACAAATGTATTGTCATGGAATATTTATTTTTAGTTCCAATAGTAGTGTAGGTATGGCTGTCTCTCACCATTTCACTGTGTTTGTTGGACTGCAGTGGTTATTTTAAATGAGCCCCTGTTGAGATTGAATTCAATAAAGGTCACATCAGGGATAATGAAGTCCACATGTGAAACTGGTAGAAAAGCCATTAAAAGAATTAATGCCAAGGTACTCAAACTAAGCTCATGGAGTTAGCTTCTTAGTGCAAGAGCTGAATAATCTTTAATCTTGCAAATTTATACAGACCCAGAGCCATGGCACTGAGACTGGAATGGGAGGGATGCACCCTATTTTGTCTTAACCCCTTAGGGGATTATCCATCTCCCCCCACCCCACCCCCTGATTTGAACGTTCATTTTAAAAAGAGAAAATCTGTGAGATTCTTCTGTTTACCACAATGTAATGAAAAATGTCCAGTTACCATTCTAACCAATTGTCTATAAGGAAATAAAACTGGTCTATAATATTTTAGTCAGAAGGTCTGTTCTGCATGCTCAGCAAATGTGATAGTAGAATGAACTGTTAACACTTTAGACTACAGGTACAGGATGTAGTTTTTGTTGCTCTGAGCCAAGTTATCTGAAAATTAATAATGTCAGGAAGCATTTGAAATGGTAAATCTGCTCTACAGCTCCTGGACTCTACTACCTCATTAGGCTGCATTTTTGTTGTTGTTGCTGTTGTTATTAACTGCCCACGAGTCGGCCCCTGCTCATGGTGACCCCTTGGATGAGACATCTCCAAGACCCCCTGTCCTTAACTGCTCTGCTTGGATCCTGCAAATTTGTGCATGTGACCTCTCTGGTTGAGTCTGTTCATCTGGCATGCGATCTCTCTGTTGCCCTTGCATTATTGTCTTTTCTAGTCATGCCTTCTCAGGTGATTGAAATATGACAGCCTCAGTTCCATCATCGTGGTTTCCAGGGAGAGTTGAGGCTTGATCTGTTCCAGAACCCATTTGTTTGTCTTTTTGGCTGTCTATGGTATCCTCAGCACTCTTCTCGGCACCATATAACAAATGAGTTGATTTTATTCCTGTTGGCTTTCTTACCCATCCACCTCTCAGATCTGTACACGGTGATAAGGAATATGCTGGCTTGAATGATTCTAACTTTAGTGCTCAGTTGGATATCTTTACACTTTAGGATCTTGTCTAGTTCTGTCATGGTTGTCCTTTCCAGTCCTAGTCTTCTTCTGATTTCTTGATTGCAGTCTCCATTCTGATCAATATTTGATCCAAGGTACAGGAACTCTTTAATTATTTTGATTTCCTCATTGTCTGGGTTCAATTCATGTAGTTCCTCCATGGTCATTATTTTTGTTTTCATTATATTCAGCAGTAAACCTAATCTTGCCCTTTCTTCTTTGACCTTCTTTTGTAGTTGTTCCAAGTCAGTTTACAATGTTATGTTACTGCATAACATTGTGTATGTGCCTTTAAGCGCCCTATTGACTTACGGTGGCCCCATTGATTTCATAGGGTCTGCTTAGGCAGCGGATAATATACTCAGCGGTAGTTTTGCCAGTTCATTCCTCTGAAATACAGCCTACAACCTTAATTCATTAATGTATGAGTCACTGCAGAGCGGGAGAGTGCCAGACTCCACTTGGCAGGTCAGAAGTCTCAGATCAAAGGGGAGCAATTTACAGTGCCCCAAATCCTAGGGAGAGTAATTGAGGATTGGGAAGTAGCATTCTCCTGGTTGAGTTGGCCAACTGATAAACTTCTTCAGTAGAAGCCTCATTGATTCTTGAAATGCATGCCCCTAGAGCAAGGAGAAGACTTTTTAGTATCTATCCCCAGTATGTGTATCTCCTCCTTGTGGGACACCTGCCTTGTTAACTCTTTCAACATATTTTAAATATTTTCATTTTTAGTAGTTTTTTTCTGAATTCTATCAGAAATTATTTTAGCAAGCAGTTTGTGGGTACATTGTGAGCATTCTTTAACCTCTACTGATTTTAATTTTCATAGTTTTTTTTAGTATACTCTTTCATTTGCTGGTTTTCTTTTACTATTTTTATCTTTCATGAAGGAAAAATATTGTTCAAATAAACTAACTCCTCTTTGCTGAGGATCTGTTAGGAAGGGCTCTAAAATGCTTAAAATATTATTTGTCTTTTTCCCCTCTAATTTTAGTAATATGGCAAATATGTTAGACACTGTGAATTTGTTCTAATATGTTCAACACTATACAGAATTCATTAGCTAATTTTGCACACACAATAAAAATCTTTGCCATTTGTTGTATCTCTTCTTCTGGTCTTCATAAAAAATCGTTTTTAAAGTTGGTGGCTTAAAGCAGTATCATAATTGTCCAAATAAGTATTGGAAACTACTTTCACCTTGTGAACGCATGCACATAATATAATCACGCTGGAAATTCTATACTTGGTAAATCTGAAACTACTCTTCTAAGTATATCAGAAGCATGTTAAACTCAAGTAATCATAATGTTATGCTATTTTTTGAAAGAGCAGAAAAATATTTTTATTAAAGAAATAATGCATTTGTTTTGCTACTCAGAACACTCTTTCAGGAAAAAAAAATACTTCACTTATCTCCCTTCTGTCAACATAGCTGTATGTTGACTATATTTAAAATGTGAACACTAAATGTCTGTTTTCCTTGGCCACAAGGACCTTTTAATGGACTTGTTTTCAAGGAATTTGTGTCTGTATTATGTCAGCCTGCATGTTGAGTTATACTATAAGAAATTATAAGGCTTGTCACTGAGATTATATATTACAATGTTTCTTACACTTTATATGCATGATGATGATTATTTTTGCATGAGATGCAATACACATCTGTACTTACTCTATGTGTAACATGTCTCGTGGTTTATGCATGCAGCACTAATCTCTGTTATCTGTCCCCTCTTTATTCAGAGCATGCTGTCTAGGTCCTTTAATTCCAATTATGCGCCAGTTAGCAGCTTTTACTATGGCAGCTCTAGGGATCTGCATGGCAGCCAAGGCAATGTTGCCTTGAGTGTTGCAGACGGAAGAAGTTCTGGTGTTCACATTGTTCGTGTGAGTACATGAATAAAAAGATCATTGTTAGTAAGAAATTGGAAAGGGCATGTGATATGTCTTTAAAGCTATGCACTCATATAATTTGTGTAATTCCATATTAATGATTGATTTCACCCTACTGTAATATGGTGATTCAGTAATGGCAATCATTGAAAATCCTCCCCCCCCCCCTTATTTCCAAGTTTTATGCTTCTGCTAGAGCATCAGAGTTGACCAGTTCTAAAAGCAGAACAACAGAAACTGTACTCTACATTTATGAAAATATTCATTTGGTGTTTAATGTGTAAGTTCAAATTAGAAGGTAGCATTAGCAGTTTTCCCCAAGTATGTGAAATAGGTCCTGCTTTGAGGGTATTCTCAGTATTTTTTAAGCATACCTGACACTGGTGTAACTTAATTGTTTCTGCTTTTATCTTATGGAATTTGATGGGTTTTTCAAAATCCGAAGTTTGAACTTTTGCATGTTACCATTGGCTCACACTGATGTTTTAGTGTCTCTGTTCACCACCTCCCTTGCTGTGTGTTTCCCTTTATCTTTGTAAGTTCAGTATGGAGATATTTTCACAACTTTCTACACTGATGAAACTTTTTGAAACAGTAGCTTTGTACTATTAGCCCTGAACACTATTCTGCATTGAGGTTCATATTCTACATCCCAGTAATAATGCATGTTAATTTTCTTGCTCTTTATAGTCACAAATATAGATGGATCACCTGATTATGTAAGAACAGTCAATCAACATCTGCTCTTTTTTCTTGATAAAAAATATGACCAAGTTTGACATTTCTATCCATGTCTTTGTCTTCTGGGATATTCTCACTACTTGTTGATATTGCAAACCATCCTACTGATCAGACATGAAATCCTGCCTATCTTTTGTCTCCCACACCTCCACAGTCTGTTTCCAGGGGATGTTGCTTTTCTATGTACAGCACTAAAGAAATACAGCTTTCCTTGTGTGTCCTCTTGGGAAAAAACTCTATTCATACTGTGGTTATCTCTCATCTCTCACAGCATTCTTTTTCAGCTTCTATTGTCACCTTCTTCTCATATCTTTGTCACTAAAATGGTTTGCCTGTCATCAGGAGCCCTGGTGGCACAGTGGTTAAATGCCTGTACTGCAGCCATTCACTCAAAACCACAAGGTTGTGAGTTCAAGACCAGCAAAAGGGCCCAAGCTCGACTCAGGCTTGCATCCTTCCAAGGTCACTAAAATGAGTACCCAGACAGTTGGGGGCAAATTAGCTTACTTGCTAATTAGCTTACTTGCTGTTCACCGCTATGATCTTTGGAATAGCAGTATATAAATAAAACAAAAAATAAAAAACAACAACAAATTATCATTCTGATTATATTTTGCCTTTGTTTAAGTCTCTATATCAGCTTCCTGTCTGCTCCCATATTCTGCACAGCTTCTTGACAGCTTCTTGCACACCCTCCTCACTTCTCCAGCAGCATCACCCTCATCCAGTTTGTATATCTCTCATTCATATCTGGGATTTTTCCTTGCATACCTTATGCCTGAATCTCTCCTTCTATGAGACTTTTGGCTTAACCCTATACTCCTTGCCCCTTACTTGAAACTAAGGATAAGCATATGTAACTGGGGACAATCATATTCTTTGTTGCTTTGATTTCATCTTTCTTCCCTCACTCTGTTGCATCCCATGTTTAAATTGTAGGTTCCCTGGAGCAGGAATGGTTTTTTTTTGCTTTTGAAGTCCCATGGTCATTCTTGCTGCACTTCAAATATTGCGATTATTACTTTACTTGAAATACATAGCAAGTCCACCTGTGAGACATTTTTGGAATGGAAACACATATGTTTCCCGAGAAACAAAAACTATCACTATAATAGCTGATAGTGAATATTCAGTAAAAAATCCATTTAGGAGTATTTTTGTACAAATTACATTTTTAACATAGTACAGCCAGACAAAATAATAGGAAATGGCTTCAGTTAGCAGTGGTAGTCAAACAAGAAAGGATAAATGTAATCGGGCAAAGTCAATAAAAGACTATTGTGTTAAGTTTGAAAATCCTTAAAATAGCAGCTGTTTCTATGAATAGTTTTATTATGCACTTTTGAGTCTTTTTAAAACCTCCACTGTTTTGAAAAAGCCATGGTTAACATTTGTGGGCATCTCAACGTTGATTAATAGGATTAAATTCTTTATATTACCTCAGTAATGTTCCTGTGAACAAATTAGTAGTTCTGGCATAACTTGTGTGACTTTGTAACAAAAATGTTTACTGTATATGCTTCTTCTTTTTTAAAAAATCATTTAAAGCATCCCCAAACATCCACCCCAGGAGATCAATGCCAAGAGGATGTATTTGTTTCTGGTCAGCAGAACTACACATCTACCCCAATTAGTCTCAAAGATGTTGGTCCAGACAGCATTAAGAAACTTCCTGTGCAGGTAATAACTACTTAATTATAAACCTGTTTGACAAATATTTTATTTTGTCAAAAAATGAAAAAACAGTTTACATTATTGGCATAATCTTGGGCAGAATGGGGGAATTCACAAGCCTGAACCACATTCACATAATGTTAATCCATAGTTTAGTATTGTGCCCAAATAAAGTAATTGTTTCAGTGCAAGTGATGAATAATGGAGAAAAAGTAGTGAAAACAACAACTTTACATGCCTAATTGTGGATCTAAGGCCTCCAGCAGGTGGGGCAAAGGGAGTTCCCAGCCCAATCACTACAGGACCACAGCGACTGCATGCACCTGGCCCCAATCTGAGCTATCACCACGATCCTGAACTGAACAGCTCAAAAGGAGTGTCCCCCCCTGCTCCCTTTTGGCACCACTCTTCTGGGTTGGGGCAGGCTCGGCATGGCTTCTAGCTGTGGCATCATGTAAACGCCACATCCTCAACACAGCCCAATGGTGGCTCTTTTGGCCCACTTGTTTGAAGTCTAAATTACCTACTACAGATCAAGAAAATTCAATAGTGTCCTAACTGAATATATGACTAAATATATCATTATATTGGTAAATCAGGTTACCAGTAGAGAGCATGCTGCAGCATAAAAAATGAGGACTGCTTTCTGACAGTGCAGTCTCTTTGCATCTTATCTCAGAAGATGCATCCAGATAAGTACCTGTAGTATTACAAACTCAATATTTTCCTGAATCAAATGAAGTCCATCTGCCTACATTGCACATACAGTTATAGAAATAAATTAACTTCCAAAAAACTGGATGCGAAAAATTACTACAGCACTACTGTAGTCATTGTTGTTTGTTGTTAACTGCCCTCAAGTGAATCCTGACTCATGGCGACCCTGTGGATGAGACCTCTCCAAGACTCCCTATCCACTGCTCTGCTTAGGTCCTGTGAATCCATACACAAGACCCCTTTAATAGAGTTTTCCTCTCTTTCTACTTCCCTCCACCTTACCTGGACCCATTTGTTTTTCTTTTTGGCTGTCCATGGTATCCTCAGCACCCTTCTTCAGAATCAGATTGCAAATGAATTGATAGTAGTAACTGATTAGTAGTAATTGATCAGTAATATTACTGATGAGTAGTAATTCATATAGTGCATTCTTAATATTCCATGGCCCACAAAATGTGCACATGAAAAAGAACTGAAAATCACCCAAAAACAGAGGACATGAAAAATGGAAGTGGATTTCCAGTCGCTTCTGGGCGTCATTTTTGGCCAAAAATGTAGCAGTGCATCCTAACTCTCAGGGTGGGTTACATTGCCTTCAATGTTGGATCCAGGTCTCCTAGTCTGAATCCATTCTAGCAAGTCTAGCAAGTGCTATTAAAATGCATTTATATTTACAAAAAGAAAGAAAAAATATGTATTTTACTTAATATAAGATAGTTGCTAGATATTTGGTGTATTTATTGACATTGTTTGCAACTGCCTAATAGAGAGACACCTTTTCCCTTTCAGATTGGCAGTTATGTTTGGTTGAAGTTAATTGTTGCAGGTTCTGCCATTTTTCAAGAAATTGATTGGCTTTTAATTGCTTTTAATGTTTGTTTTAAATAACATGTTATGTATTTTAATTGGTTCTTATTTTGTTTATTGTTTTCAACTATGAGTCCTGCTTGTTAGAAAAAAAGGTGGGACATAATCCTAATGATAATGATTTTACAGCATAAGAATATTTGATAACAGTTAATGGGAATAAAAAATGTCCAGGAGAATTCACATAAGTATTCCAAATAGGCTTTTGCTTTTTAATGACACAGTTTATTTTTATATCACATCTTTTAAACATTTTTTCTACTTCTCATGATCACTTTTACATGTATCCCTTTATCGCAGGGGTAGGCAGCTGTGTAGGGGATTGGAACCAGTTTTTCCCTCCAATAATCTCCCAAAAACTGCAGTAGGATGTTGGTGGTGTATTGGAGATGATGTCACATCACTTCTGGTCTATATTTTTGGGAGGTTTTCAACATCTTTTCTTGGAGTTGGAGGAGCATTTACAAACAATTTTACTGGATTTTGAGCCATTTGGGGGTGAAAATCACCTGAAAATTGGCCTGGAAGAATTAAGAGGAGGATGTGCAGAGATTCTGAGGAACTGCCAGAGGAAAACTTGTGGGCCTTAACAGTGTTGTTCAAGCCCTCATATATTTCACTTGAAGTAATTTCAGATTAATTTTTTTTCTACTGCAGTAGCTCTGCCACATGCAGTTTTGCCAGTGGTTCATATGATATTCCACTTGGAATTTCATGTTTTGCCATTGCTCTCCCTCTAGCAAAGCCATTCTGGAAGATCCATTAGCAGCAAAATATGTTTTGATTGGTAGTGTAAAAGCTGTCTGAAAGCATTCATGGATACACTTTTCTATTACAGACTTCCTTTTCATTGTTAGCCATATGGGTTAGGCCCTCCAGTTTTGTGGAAGGTAATCATTACTTAGCCAATAAACATTTTGTCTAGATATGAAATCTCCCCTGTAAGCATGGTATGACCAAACATATTTAGCGTTTCAACATGATTTTTTTTTAATTGAAAAGTATATGAATACTTCCACTAGAAAGTATTCTAGTAGAATAGAGCACAAGCATGGTGTAGTGGCTTGAGTGTTGACTCAATGACTCTGGAGATCAGAGTTCGATTCCCAGATTAGCCATGAAACTCACTGGGTGACTGTGAACAAGTCACATGCTCTCAGCCTCAGGGGAAGGCAATGGCAGAGCTCCGCTGGACAACTCTTGCCAGGAAAACTCCATGATAGGGTTGCCTTAGAGTCACCATAAGTCAAAAATGACTTGAAGGCACACAACAACAAACTTGCACTAGAACAATTCCCAGCTGAAATTGACTCCTTTAGTCTTTTAGGAGCGGGGCACTTTATGATATTAAAAAAATAAATTAATTAAAATTGGTTTATTATTCCATTTGGTTCTACATTAGAAAATCCAATGTTCATATTTTAAAACAGTTTGCAAGCTTTCCAAAATATATCACCTGAGCCTGAAAAATCTAAATAGCAGGAATAAAATGTTTCTTAAGGATATTTCATTTATTCAGATGCCTTTGACAAATGGGCAGATGTGCCAGCCCCCAAGACCTCAGGCAAACTACAGTCAAGTCCATCATCCTGTACCCCAAGCATCTGTGGCAAGACATCCTTCTAGAGAGCAACTGATTGATTATCTGATGCTTAAAGTTGCTCATCAACCTTCCTATACTCAGGCCCAAGGTCCACCCAGACAATGTCATGAGTTGTCAAAGCAGGAGGTAAGAATAAAAATTATGTTTACCAATACATTCTCAGATTGGTGTTACAATGTATTTCAAGCATTTAGCATAGTTCAAAGGCATAGTCTTTGAAATATTGTTGCCTGTAGTTTATTATGACACTATGGACATCTTCTATTTAGCCCTCCAAAATGATGGTGACATGTGGTCTTTATTGCTGATATTTGTGCTCTCCTTTCAACTTAAAATGTCCCTAAAGAGATTTCACAGAACCAATTTGGATAATATAGAACATGATGAAAATATAGAAACAAACTGGTAAAATGTGTAAACTGACAAAAGAAATTAAGCAGCAAAAAGAAAGATAATAAATACTACTCATGTATAAGGATGATTAAATGGCTTTCCCCCCCACCTTAGATTTGAACATGTAATTAAGCCTGTTTCTAAATTTACTGTTTTACATTCTAGATGCGAGTGAGAATCGAAAAGGATCCAGAGCTTGGATTTAGTATATCAGGAGGAATTGGTGGTAGAGGAAATCCCTTCAGGCCTGATGATGATGTGAGTATTAAACAGATCCATTTGTTTTAAAATGGTGTTTACATTTTCATTTTGAAAGGCACTGTGTGGAAAAGTAAAATTTATTCTATATAACTAAACAGACAAAACTTGAAAATGTATGTTACATTTCTCGCTCTCACTAGCATGTATGCTTACTATGTTGCTGGGTATCCTCCCCCACCATGGCACTGCCTTTCCATAGAAGTGGGGTTGCATGCTCCCTGTGAGGCAAGAGGCTATCCTGACAGTATAGGATAGGATCTCCCATGTAAGGCAGGTTTTTGCTGAGGAGCCAGAATAAATGTACATCAAAGTCAACTTGACAGGTTAACAACAATAATTCTCAACTTAAAGGAGTACCTCCTACCAGATTTTCCCCTCCTTCAGAGCTGTACATTATAAGGCTTCCCAGTAGAGTATTCCATCCAACATTTCTTCCTGTGTTCTGGTTTCTTTTCCATCCCACACACACTACTCCATGACTACTGGGATTCTGAATCCTGATTTGGCTTTCTCTTTCTTTTTAATATCTTGGATTTGTAAAAATAATCTTGCTGCTTTGGCAAATTTTGGGATTCCCCTAAGCATCCTAATTGGTCAATGACCTCATTTTGGTGAAAACACCCAGGATATTTTGTTTTTCCACTAGCTGTTGCCAATGAACTTTATACCAGCACAATGAAGGTAGAAGCAGTGATTCATACAGACATGTTAGCTCAGTACTGTACCTTCTTTGTGTTGATTGTATCCCAATCTTTTGTTGTATGCAGTACAACTATTTTAATACTTCTGTATCACCAATTAGTGTGCCAAGAACTTTTCAGAGTTGTTTGTAGTATGTCAGATTATAAAATGAAATAATAAAAGAAAGCATGTTTGTACAGTGTTCTTCCCACTTTCCTACTTGTGACATCCAACTAGTTATAAGGGCACTATGAAATAGTTATAAGGGCTGTATGAAAAGAGTGAGTTAATACTCAAAAGTCTTAAACATTTTTTGTAATGATTAGACATTTGAATTAAGAAATTGGAATTTGACAGAGGTTTAAATGTCAAAGATTGTGTAAAAGGATGGGAATATGAAAAAAGAGGTAATAAATTCATACTGAACAATATGGAAATTGAACAGAAATTGAACGAAACTGAAATAAAGCAGAAATGTGAGCTGTGAGCTGTGTGTGTGTGTGTGTGTGTGTATAAAGTGTAAAAGGAAAGGAAGTCTTTTAATTGTAATTTTTAGTTAAATATTTGTTTATTTGTATAGTTTGTTGTATGTATTTGTTTTTTTAATACATTTTTTTTAAAATGAGAGAGTAAAAATTTTCTGGGGATGATCCCTCATTCCTGGTTTTCTGAGAATGAGAAGAGACAATAAGCAGCAGTAGCCTTTAGGAAACACTTCCTACAGTACACAGAGTTTAGTGATGCAAAATATTGTCTGCAATCTTGTTTGCTTGTTCATCAAGAAAGATTGTATTAGCATGAAGAACATTTATTTTAAAATCATCCCCTTGCATGGCATATTATACCATGGTTTTTAAACCAGAGAGCACTTTTAAGAGATTGATGTATTGTATTCTGTGAAGTAGAGAGTTCTAGTTGGCCTTTGAATCATATCTCCTAAGTGAATTTTTCCACAGTTGATGAATTGTGCATTTCTGGTTATGAAAGTTATGGAATACTTTAGAATTGGTAGCTTTTACATGGTATGGACTGGTTAGTTTTGGGGAAGATTTGCTAGGACCAGTATGGTATTGGAATATGAGTTTCATGTCTGTGGAAGAAATCTAGGAAGACAAGAAGTGTTGCCTAAGCAAATCTTACAAGAAGTTAGCAAGCAGAAGAAACATGTCCTCTAACCTGTTGTAATTATTTTTTTCTATGTTATAAAATATGTTTTTGTTACTAATGTATCATAGGGGAGGGGACCAGGTGGTACATTTTGTATAGGGCAATAATTTTTGTTAGCTGTAATTTATTAGACCACCTGACTAGGTAAACTTTATGTAAGAGTTTTACAAATCATTTACTGTTATATATTAAATTATGCATGGGTTTCCTTTTCATTATGCTTGGAAGTATTTAGTCCCCATGTGGTTTTCCAAGTTTTTACAAGATGAGAATTATATTCTTGGTAACGTCTAGAAGCAACCAACCTAGCCCAGGGTGTTTCAGGGTGTTTAGCTGCCCCTTTTGTCTTGCACTTAAATCTCTTATTCTGATTTTATATCCTCAGTTAGTTGGCTCAGTAGTTGGATGGTACCCAAGTAGGTTACAGAAAGCCTAAATTCACTTAGACCTTGGATTTATAGTGTGCACAATCCCTGGGTGTGTGAGGCTTTGAAACAAAATTAAAAACTCAGGCTTAATGCAGGTGTACAGTGTCTGTTCTTGATATGAATAATGAGTATCTACTCAGTATAAATAAATATTTGTGTATTTATTTCAAACCAAACAATATATTTTATTTTTTATTTGCCTGAAGGGTATATTTGTAACCAGAGTACAACCTGAAGGACCAGCATCCAAGTTGTTGCAGCCAGGTGATAAAATTATTCAGGTAATGTAAATTTAAAATAATTTGGTAATTATCTATATTGATGCAGTGCCTCTCCCTGAAAGATTTTCTATCCTCTCTCACCTCCTGATCTTCTGTCATTTTTGCCCATTCAAATTCTGAAGTTTCCACATTTAGCTTCTTCCTATTGTTACCTCATTTGTTCCAAAACACATAAAGGAATCTGGTAGCATCTTGAACATGATTTTTCTAGCACAGGCTTTCATGGACACAGCCCACTCTTCCCAATTGGTTTCAAAGGTATTATTGGATTCCTTTGTGTCTTTTTAATGCTAAAAAACAACATGGCTATCTCTTTGAATACTTCTTCATTTGCTGCAACCTCAAATCCCAACTTCACTGGTTTACCGCATCCACTTGATATTGTTTATTTCCTGGTGCCTAGCTCTTGAATACTTCCAGTGGTAAATCAGCTGTGGATTCTAACAATTTATACTCCAGGTGTGAATTTGCATGATTGAAAGTTTCTCCACTTTATTCCTGCAATAATAATTTTTTAAAAACTGCCCAAAGAAACATTACATGCTAGAATACTTTCCCCTCTCAGAAAATTTGGTATTTTGTGTGTAGTAATTGTTTAAAAAATTGAAGATATGAAATCATGTGAATCCCCACCTACCTTCTGAAATGTTAACAGTCCAGACACAAACTTGTCACCTTATCTGTTGTGAGACCTGGAGATGTTAAGATCCTTGATTGATCTTTACTATTTTAAATACCTTTTTTTATTCTTTTGTACAGCTTTACTAGCCAAGGAGTGTATATTACATCAGCTTTCTCAATATACAGTATATTTCTTTTTGATGGTCTTTTAAATCATGATACTTTGCCCTCTATTCAACAATAACAATTCTACACTTCTCTTTCCATCATTCCTTATTTTCCTTGCATGCCACTTAACAAGATGATGCCTAGCTCTTGCCTAGGCCAGAGTTCCCAATATGTAACTCTCCGAGATCTGTTATAGGTATATACACTGAGGATATACCATTTATATTTCTATCATGATAATGTCCTTTACCTTTGTATTGAACATTTTGATTTCAAGGCAGAGAGAGTAAGAAAAAACTGAACATTAAGTATTTATTTATTTATTTAAAGTATTTCTGTATTATGTACCAAGCCACAAAGGCTCCTGGGGCAATGAACAACTAAAAACAATATCAAGATTAAAACATTATTAAAGCACATTAAAATACTTTTTAAAAACTCCCAAGTCAGTCTAAAAACAATCCTAGAATCCAGTTTTGAAACACTGCATGCCATGCAGAAAATCTCAATGTTGGTTGCCTGCTGGAAGCTTAAAAAAGATGAGGGCAGCCTAACTGCCCAATAGAAAACCCTATTGTGTGTGCCTAACAACCTAACTTCACAAGGTGATGGGACATGCAGTAAGGGCCTCCTATGAACATCTCAGAATTTCTGGCATGCTCATATGGGAGGAAGTGGCCTTTCAGATATTTTGACCTAACTATCAACACTTGCACCTGGAATTGAGCGTGGAAGCAAAGTTGACACAAGTGCAGTTCTTGCAGGACCGGTGTTATATCCTCCTTGAAATGCTTACCCAACACTAGTCCAGCTGCTGCATTTTGCACTAGCAGCGGCTTCTGAACATTTTTCAAGGGCAGCCCCACATGGAGTGCATTATAGTAGTCTAATCAAGATGTAATAAGGCATGAACCCCTGTGGCCAGCTCTGCCTTCTTCAATAAAGGGCACAGTTGGTATACCAGCCCGAGCTGGGTAAAATAATCATATAAATAACTTTGTTGTTGTTGTTGTGTGCCTTCAGGTCCTGAAAAGATATTGCTTTGCACTTACCAGGATTTAATTTTGTTTCCAGGCTAATGGGTATAGCTTCATCAATATTGACCATGGACATGCGGTATCTTTACTAAAGACTTTCCAGAACACGGTGGAACTCATCATTGTTCGAGAATTTTCTTAAATACTGTGGAGGAATGGCAGATGTCCGTGTAATCCTCCAAAGGACTTGTGGGAAACTGAATATTTTGATTATTTTTATATACAAAAACTTTTAAAATTATGTACAGTAATAAAATAATGAACTTGTGGTTATGGGGGAAAACCACTGTAAAGGACATAGATGAAACAGATTTGAAAATGCAACTGGCAACAGACATTGTAGCAAACAGTGATCACTCCTCCAAGAACAAACCTGTGGTGTATTTTGTACAGATGGTAGGTTTATTTTTGGATAATTCATATACATTACTAAACTTTCTGTACATGGAGCCTCCATTGTATCCAGTGGACAGATGGCAGGGCTTTCTGTCCTGTAGCAGTTTGTTGCCTTTATTTTTTTTGTTCACCTCATTTTACTGTCTTTGTTGAAACCACTTCTGTAGATGTGGATAAGAGATTTGAAATGTTGGCTTTGCTACGTGCTTATTTGTATAGATGAATGGGTAGACGGAAAGTGGGGCTGGCTGGATTAATTTAAAAGGCCAGGTACAATGGCTATGAAAGTATGGGATTAAGAAAGGAAGGGTGGAAATGAGTTTACATGAGAATGTATATCTACCAATAGAAAAAAAAATGCAATAAAATGTGATGTCTTTTTAGGGAGACTATAAATACACTTCTGGGAGTTCTACAGGACTGGCTCATATCACATCCACTGACTGTCTTATTTCCTGTGTGCAATTCAATTTTGAGTGTTTGTTTTTGATCACACAACTTTTTTTTCTTTTCATTTGTGCTGTGGAGTTTTACTAAGACAATACTCTGTGCAACAAAAATCCCCACTTATGTGCAAAAGGGTGATTTTCTTCTGCTTTGTATTAAATACTCCATATTCAATTTAGGTCCAAAACACACTTCAGAAATAATCCAGTTTGAGACTGCTTTAACTACCCTGGCTCAATACTAGGGAATTTTATTCAATATAAAATCATACATACCATTAATACATGCTTTCACACCTTTCATAACTCTGCATTTTCATCACAATTACAGTTAATTCAAACATCCTCAGCGTTACCTCAATCTCACCACTCACTACCCTGCTTATTTACCTATTAATATCTAGAACACCTTTATTTTATTTCTATCACCCACACAATAAAACACAACGTTAGCTTTCTCTCTTTCTTTCTTACTTTAATTCCATCTTCTTCCTCTGATTACCTATATTCTTTCTTGTATTCTTTTGTCTGTCTTTATTCTTTTCATTTGCTGTGGATTTTCTTTTTTTATGCCCAAATTTCTTTACCATTTACATTACCATTTTCATATGATTTTTTTCTCTTCTCTCCATTTTTGTGTTTCCTTAGTATATACAAAAAGTTTTCTGCCCATTTTACATGTTTTTTTTTAAAATATCTGTTAAAAGACTGCTTTAACTGTCCTGGCTCAATGCGAGAGAATTCTAGGAACTGTAGTATTGTAAGACATTTAGCCCTCTTTGTCAGAGAGTTCTGGTGCCATGGTAAACTACAGTTCCCAGAATTCCCTAGCACTGAGTCAGGGCAGTTAAAGTGGTCTCAAACTGGATTATTTCTGCATAATCCTTAGAGGATTTGGACCTTAGAGGATTATTTTTTTTAAAAATAATGAAACTGAAATGGCCAGTTTTTTGTTGTTGGTTTTTTACTAAGTTGCCTGTGTGTAACCCATCACATGTGCATGCCACATGTATATAGCACATGTGCATGTTCCAGATCTCTATCATTATTTTGCCAGGAAAAGCGCCATTCTTTTTAATGGGGCTTGTGGCAGTGAACCCTGTGAGGATTGGGCTGCCCAGGGTTTAATGGTTCAAGAAGGGTTAGGAAAGGTGTCTTGATTTTATTTGGCCTTGAATTGCCTTGATGTACTGAAAGGAAACAATACGTATGGAGCTAAGCAACCAAAGCCAGTTTTTTTCGTGAAACTGTTGCACAGTGATGAGGGAAATGCTGTTGGAAAGTTGTAGAGCAAAGGGATGGGTACTTGAAACCCATAGGTTTGTAATGATCTTTCTCAAAGGGCTTTTCCTACAGGTGACATTAAATGTGAACTAGACACTTCAGAGTCATTAAAGGGTTTCTAAGTATATTAATGTAATAGTGATTTACCACAGGCTGCCTTTGTTCTTTATTACTTGTATAAAATATTGGATTATACATAATTAATTTTGTTTATGACAAACATTATGCTTATTTTTCTCTTTTTTCCTTGTATAACAGATATGAAATTGCCTAACTTGTTGGATAATAAGTAATACATGGTTATTATGGACCAGAGAAAAGTGCCATAGAAGACCAATAACTGTTTTTTAAAGTCAAATGATTAACCATCATTGGAGCAATATTCAGTAACTACAATTTTTAATAAATAGAAATTGGCAGATTTAAAAAGAGATCTAGCAAAACACCAGCCTATTGTAGTTATTTGGAAAGACTTGCTGAAATAGAAAGGAAGCTGCATATAGTCAGTACTTTCTAAGTATATAAACTTCAGTGATATTGCACTTCAAAGAAGTTATCAACTGCATATTGTAATGTGTATAGTTTTTAATAATTTTAATTGAAACCCTTTAACAACTCTTTGTACATTAATTTTAGTTCATTACATTAATATTTACATAGGAATTGATTTTTATATTAGCAGAAATGTGCTGTATTTTGGTAAAATTTACTTATTTTCTGTGTGCGCAGTTTAACCTTTAAAGAAAAAACAAGAAACATAGCTATATAATGGCAGGCTTCAGTGTTACCTTGCTTCTAAAAGTGTCTTCTTTTTAATTTCTCTACTTTTTATTGACAGCTGAAAAATTGACATTCATCCATTTTAATGATATTAGTAACCTCAGCATTTTAAAGGGAATATAAACAGATCAGTCTTAATCTGACCTGAGACATCAAACTATAATTATGAGGAAAATATAAAGTCCTAAATCAGAACTGATTCTTTATTGATCATGGACTTTGTTTTTGTATACAAGATATCAGTTTGAAATAGGGTGTTGAAATAACGGCATTTCATATCAAACAATAAGTATTTGTAACCTATGCTATTCAAATTTAATTAAAATTTGTGTATAACAATTCAGCAAGAATTATCATAGCTTGTAGGAAGAATTTAAAGAGACTTGGTGCTTTTAATTTGTTGCAAAAAAGAAGAAAAATTATCCTTGAAATAAAATATTCTTGATAGCTGTCGTCTCCTGGGGGAAACAAGGCATTTTTAAACGTGATATTCTGTTTGTGTTGGGAGATGGTCAAAATATTTCTCTTGAGAGAGACTCTGGAAAGTAGTGGCCAGAATGCATGGAAAGTATTCTGACGCTATTGATTGTTAATGTTTCTAATCTTATCAGATAAGATATATCTGCAGACTTGGGCGTTGAACAAATTAAATGTTTTGTCAGGTCCATATTCTTTCACAACAGTTCATTAAAGAATCAGTTCAAATGAAAATTCTGGTTAAAAAACCCAAATATTTATTGTGTAAATATTTTTTTTTACTTTTTTGACTAGCGTATCAGAAATGTGTATATACTTGAACACATCCTATGAACACAATCATAGCAATAAGCAAAACACAGAATCAAGCCTTTATCATTAATTTGCTGTGTACTACTTTTTTAAAAAGTAATTATTTCCTTGTCATCAGCTATGTAATGTTTTTATTGATCACCATTTAGTCATCATTCCAAAATTTTGTATATAATTAAATTGTTTCTGAAGTAACACATGGAGAATAGATAATAAACTAATGCTCTTTAAAACTCTGTGTAATTTTAGTGACTTCACTTTATATCAGTTACCAGTTTGCCTGAGCTGTTCAGTTTCTGCTCTGTGACAACGGAGTTCTCAGATTTTCTCTGTTCAAGAAGCAGATGATTGATTGGATTAGGCAGAATGAGTTGAAGGCATAATTTCACATGGTTAGCTGGGAAGCAGTGTGTGCCCTATTTCCAAGAAGCCATTCTCAAAAGAGCATATAGGTGAAACAGCAGTCTGCTTTTACCATGAGTAGCAGTAAGACCCTCTATAGGGAGAAGAACGTTTCCAAATCTCCTATTTGGAATACCGGTCTCTCTGGGGCTATACACAGAATCGCTCCCAAGTGCCCTCTCAGGCCCGCTTCCAAACGTAAGCCCTGGTATACGGAAGATCTCCGGGCGAGGAAGCGGGTTCTGCGACGGCTAGAGTACCGTTGGCGGAAACACCTTTGCTTAAATGACAAGACTCTCCTAGACCAACTGTTAAAGGACTACGGAGAGGCAATACGAGCAACAAAGAACTCGTTCTATGGTGCTCGTATTGCGTCCGCGGAGTCGCGTCCGGCAGAGTTGTTCAGGGTGGTCAGGGAGCTAACTCAGCTCCCTCCCGCCCTGAACCAGATCCTTGAACCTTCTAAGGCCTGCTGTGACTTGTTTAACGACTTTTTTGTGGATAAAACTTCTCGTATAAGCAAAGGTCTGAACGCCGACATTATGGCAGAACCTAGCGTAGAAGTGTCCAGAGCCTCCGTGGACTATGTTACACTGGATCAGTTTGAGTTGGTGAGTACCGAGGATGTGGACAAGATCCTCGGAAGTGTTCGGAAAACAACCTGCTCTCTTGATCCCTGTCCCTCATGGTTAGCGGCCCAGGGGGGACCGGTGGTAATGCTATTGTTACGCCGGATAATTAATACATCTTTGAGGGATGGGCAATTTCCATCGGATCTCAAATTGGCCATTGTAAAACCGATCCTAAAAAAGCCCTCCCTCGACCCCCTGGTTCATAATAATTATCGGCCTGTCTTGCTGCTACCATTTTTGGGAAAGGTGATTGAGAGGGCGGTTGCGATCCAGCTTCAGGCGGTCTTGGATGAAATGGATTATCTGGACCCATTTCAAACTGGCTTCCGGGCGGGTCACGGGGTTGAGACAGCCATGGTCGCCTTGGTCGATGATCTCCGTCTGAGCATTGACAGGGGAAGCGTGTCCCTGCTGGTGCTCTTGGACATCTCAGCGGCTTTCGATACCATAGACCATGGTATCCTTCTGGGGCGCCTGGCTGAGGTGGGAGTCGGGGGCACTGTGCTCCAGTGGTTCCGCTCCTACCTCTCTGGGAGGTCCCAGATGGTGCAGCTGGGAGACGTGTGCTCCAGCGAGCGGGCCCTTAAAACCGGGGTCCCTCAAGGAGCCATTCTGTCTCCCATGCTATTTAACATTTACATGAAACCGCTGGGAGAGATCATCCGGAGACATGGGGCGCGGGGTTATCAGTACGCTGATGACACCCAAATCATTTTCTCTATGTCTCCGACTGATGCAGTGACTGGGGATGGCGTCTCTCCTCTTGTGGCCTGTCTGGAGTCAGTAATGGGCTGGATGAGGAAAAACCGACTCAAACTAAATCCAGAGAAAACGGAGGTACTAGTGATAGGTTCCCCTGGTCCAGGAATGGCGGTGGTTCCACCTGTCCTGAACGGGGTCACGCTCCCTGTGAAGGACTCCGTGCGCAGTCTGGGGGTGCTTCTTGACTCGTCGCTTCACCTGACTGCTCAGGTGAATGCGACGGTCAAGAGCACCTGTTATCAGCTTCGGCTGATTCGCCAGCTGCGCCCATACCTGGCCCAGAGGGACCTAGAAACTGTTGTACATGCTCTGGTAACTTCGAGACTGGATTTCTGCAACGTACTCTACATGGGGCAACCCTTATACCAAACTTGGAAGCTGCAAATGGTACAGAATATGGCAGCCCGGCTGGTCACTGGCGTATCCAGGACCAGTCACATAACACCTGTGCTAAAAGATCTTCATTGGCTGCCCATCCGCTTCCGAGCTCAAGATAAGGCGTTGGTTATTACCTATAAAGCCCTAAATGGCTTGGGCCCAGGATACCTAAAGGACCGCCTCTCCCCGTACATTCCGCCTCGCACCCTCAGAACGTCTGGGCAGCAATTACTGAAGGTGCCTGGGGCCAGGTTAGCTTCCACTTCGAGAAGGGCCTTTTCCACAGCTGCCCCAGCCCTTTGGAACACGCTGCCCACGGAGCTCCGCTCATCTACCACCCTGGCCCAATTTAGGAAGGACCTCAAAACCTTCCTATTCAAGCAGGCATTCCCCGATTAAATATCCTGTGGGCCTCCCTCCTCTTCCGTGGCCATGAGGTTGGGCTAAGGGGCTTTTATTGTTGTTTTTTAGATTATTGTTGTTGTTGTGTATATGTTTTTAACCTTTGTATTTTGCTTGCACTTGCTGCATCATTGTAAGCCGCCCTGATCGTTTGGAAGGGCGGGATACAAATAAAGATTTTATTATTATTATTATTATATAACAAGACTTTCTTCTAGAATGCTATCTTTTTTTTCTTTACAGTTTTCCGTGGCTAAATCCATCAACTATCTTTGTTTGTTGGGAGTACTGCATTTGCAAAACTACAGATTTGTGTTCCTGGACATTGCTTCTTTAACAGAAACTTTGGCCCCAGGTGCAGAAATACTGTACTCATGTATAAGTCTAGAAATTTAGGATAAAAAATTGACCCAAAAAACCTGAGTGGATTTATCCACTGGTCAATGTAAGTACTGTATTTTAACGTGTGTGTGTGTGTGTGTGTGTAGTGAAAGGCAAGAGCTTAATCTGCCGTGGACACACTGACTCCCTTCTACTCTCCCAGTCATCCATCCTTTAGTATGTGCACAAATAGTTATGCCTCCTAGAATCTACAGGTCATATCAAAATCCATAATTTGGCCCCCAAAATGTGCTCTTGACCTATAAGAGGCTGACTTATAGGCGACTATATACGGTAACTGGGAAAGAATCCACTTCAGAAAAAGAAGAGCAATTCAATCAACGTGTTTAAGGAAACGGTTTATTCAATATGAACACTAGGTACGTGTGAAATGAAACAACCAGATTTACTTCAATACGTAAAGCAAAATTTATTCAGGTGTTGTTACTTTCTTTCAGCAGCCTCTACTTTTCTTATGATTTTCATTTTGGTGGCCAAACACTTGATTTGTGATTTTTTTGACATATTGGAAGAAGCTAGTGAGACAGGCTAGTCTGCTTTCCTCTGTTCTGTGTTTTGCTATTCATATATGTTCAGTAAAGGATTATGGAGGCATCTGGTGCTTACCTTTATTTATTTATTTATTTATTTAGGTATTTATACCCCGCCCTTCAGCCCTAATGGCTCTCAGGGCGGCTTACAATTACTGTTTTTAATCAGGCAGTTCCTTGCCCTCAGGCTTACAATCTAAAAGACACGAAACAAAAGGAGAAGTGAATGGTCAACAGAATACCTTGTCTGTTGTAGGCAGGCAAGCACAAGTACAATAGGATCAGGTAGAGCAAAATACCATTCTTTCCCAGCTCAAGCATTATTAAAAATTATTTACTGCATACACGCTGCTGCAACACAATGCCAAAAGTCTGTGTTTCTCCAGTATTCCTTTATCATCCTCCCAATGCCAATAATGATAAAAACATCCTGCTAGACAGAGGACAGGAAGAAATCAAAGCTGTACAGAGCTTTAAAAATACTGTAAAAATGAGTATCACACTATTTATTTACTGAATTTATATCTCATGGGATTCAAAGCAGCTGAAGTTTGCCGAAATATGCCTGTATATTGAAGACAATTTTGAACCTGCATCACAACTATACATTTTTTTGGAAGGCTTGCATCCTCACCAAAACATGATTAAAATAATATAAGATATGAACTTGCCAAAATCAGAGTTTTTGCTGGCTCCAAGGCTTGACTTTTTCCTAGATGTAGTGCTGCAGAAGCGAGACTGTAAATTACCCCAAGATGGTCTTGTTTTTGTTTCTTAAACCGGCAAAGAGGTAAAATGTCTTGCCAGTTTTGTCCCTCCATGTCCTAATCCCAATACTCATATGATATGAAGCGTCCTTAGACAAGAGTAGCCAATTGTGATGGATTGTGGAAGGTATAGTTTAAAATATCTAAAGGGCACCCCTATCCAAATCTGGCATAAAACATAGCTTTCCAGGAAAGCAGTAGTACAAAAATCTTAATAGGTTCACAATAAATTATCATCTAGTGCTGTCTCTTCTATCTTGTAGTCACTTTGGAATCAGAAAGGTGCTGGACATCCCTAGACTTAAGTTAGCAGCATATGTACAACTTGGATAAATTGACATACCTGATGTACCAATCTTTTGAGAAATTAGTAGCAGCCTGTACAACATTTAGTACTTAAGTCTTTTAGGGCAGTTACACTTAGGCTTGCCATAACCTGGCTGCCCCCCGTGAAATTCACAGATTGGAGGGTTTAAAACGTTTCCCGCCCGTTTTGCCCTTTCAATCCCGGATTCCTGCTGACTCCTGGCCAGATTTTAGCAATCCCCAGCCAAGACTTTTGACTGACAAGCTCTGCCTGCCTAGAAGAAGGCAGGATTGGCTCCTTCCTCGTGTGGCAGCCTCCCTTGTCCCCCAGCCTCCCTCCTCCTCTGTCCCCAAGGGCTCAGCACAAAGGCAAAAGGCAGGCACTAGGGACTCCCTTTCAAGTTCCTTGCTTTGTCTTTCCTTTGGGGCTCCTCTCTGCTCTGCAGGTGGCTATGGTTTCTAGGGAGAGGAGGGAGAAAAAGCCCCCACACTAGTCTGTCTCCTCCATCTAAGGCAGCCGCCTCTTCCTCTTCTTCCTCCTCCTCCTCCTCCTTTTCTTCCCCCTTCTTCTTTTCTTTCCTCCTCTTTTCCCTGGAGGACCCAGGGGTTGTTGTGTCTTTGCCTGATCCTGCAGTCCTATCCTTGCTTTTTATAGACTGTCATTTGTTTATACTCTCCAATCTGCCTGTACATGAACCTATCATGTGTTTTAAATTGGGATTTTGTCATTGTGCTGGCCAAATGGCCATAATAAAGTTGTTGTTGTTATTATTATTAATATTATTATTTCCTCTTTCTCTTCTTCCTCCTCCTCCTCCTCTTCCTCCTCTTCTGTTGTAATTGTGTAGAGTTCCCTTGGCATAGTTTCTTCAAAGGAGGAGAGGATTGCCTTTACTTTCTCCTAAGAGGCTGAGAGAGTGTGACTTGCCCAAGGTCTCCCACTGGGTTTGCAGGGCCATTCTGGCTCCTTCAATTCTCTAGCCACCAAGCCAGCCCCCTCTTCTTCCCTCCTTCTTCTTTTCTTTCCTCCTCCTCTTCCTCCTCTTCAGTTGTTTTTGTTGTAGCTATTGTGTGCCTTCAACTCCTTTCTGACTTATGGCAGCCCTGCCTGGATGTGGAAATTGTAGTTTGCAGAATGGCTGTGGCACCAGAGACTTAGAACTGAAAAGCACTTTGAGACCATAATAAGGCAAACCTATCCTGGGGTTTCTTGGCAAGATTGTATTCTGAAGAGGTTTGCTGCCTGAACTATCATCTCTCCTTGCCCATACTCTATTTGTTAATTCCAACCTTTTGGACCTTCTAGTATTGTCATTATGATTCTTCACATGGTCTACCTTTCAGGATTACACTTATCAAGAATGTTCACACATATTAAAACATTCTATGCTAACAAATTGGACACACAAGTACAGTAACAGCCAAAATCTACTATGCAGTTAGGGTTGCCATAACCCAGCTGCACCTGTGACTTTCCTGATTTTGGGGCCCCTGGGCCCCTCCCGGCATGGGTGCAGCCCAAAAACCGGGGACCCCCCGGTTGCAGCCAAGTTGCTGCAGCCTGCAGGGCCTCGCTGCCCTCCTCCTCCTTGGGGAGGCAGGGAGGAAGAGGAGGGCAGCAAGGCCTGCCTGGGGCGGAGGAGGCGCCTCCCCGTGCGCCTGCACCACCCTCCTCCGCCCCCTCGCCCCCAGGCTTCGCGCCCGCCTGCAGCATGGAGGAGGCGAAGATGGACGGAGCCAGCGCCTCTTGCGCGCGGGGGCGCGCGGGGAGGAGAAGAGGGGGCGGAGGAGGCAGGGGAAGGTGGTGCGCCCGCGTGGAGAGGCAGGGAGGGTGGCGCGCCCGCGCGCAAGAGGCACTGGCTCCCTTGACACACACTTCTGAGAAGTACACTTGCTGCAAGAACGGTGAAACCACCTTGACATGTTCAATATGCATAGCCATGTTAAACCATGCTAAGTGTTAAACCCAAGGGGTTTGGTTATGGAATAAGTCTCTGATGCAAGAGGCCATGTTCAGTAAAGCCATGTGAAATGCCCAAATGTGCTGTCGTGTGTGTTTTGGAATGGAGGTCGGGGGTGTTTTGCCAGAAAGGGAAGTCCATTTCTGTCATTTGTCTAGGAATAATGCCCAAATGTCCTCCATTTTGATTTTGAAATTTTGTCCTACATTTGTCCCGGTTTGGAGGTCCTGACTTATGGCAACCGTATATGCAGTGATACCTGTATAGTACCAACCAAAATGCACAAAATATATCATGCAAGCTTTCAAAGCTCCACTGACATCTTCATCAGGCAAAAGTGTTAAAAATCCAACAGAAGCAAGCAAGCAAGCAAGAAAGAAAGAAAAAATGATAGTGTAAATGTGCTATGTGTGTGTGTGTTTTAGAATTGGGTGTGTGTGTATAAAGCTCTACTAAAAAGAGACATGGAAAAAGAAGTCATAAAATCATGACATCTGTCCAGGAATAATGTCAAAATGTTCTCCATTTTGATCATGCCTAAGAAACATGCATTTAGATTAACATTTTTAAAAAATCACCATTTTTTTTGCGTGTCCTCCATTTTTAGAAATGTTGTCCTACATTTGAAAATGTTGTCCTACTCTTGTCCTACATTTGTCCCGGTTTGGAGGTCCTGACTTATGGCAACCCTACATATAGCAAACATCCTAACATCCAAATCATGGGGGATACAGACCACCCAAAAAGGGCTGTCTCCCACTGCCCTGGTTTGCTCCACAAGGGAGCCGCAGTGGACAAACCACTTTTCTTTTAAATTTTGGGCAGCTGTAAATTTGTGCGTTCTTTTCCACGTTTCCCCCCAATTTTATAAATCGATCAAATGACCAAAATCTTGGGCCTATCGAATCATGTTTGATTTTATGACTTCTTTTTCCATGTCTCTTTTTAGTAGAGCTTTATACGACTTGTTTATTTTATTTTTGTCTTCTTTCCAAATAAGATTGTCTATTTCATTTTGTAGTTGTTATTATTATTATTATTATTATTATTAACATTTATTTATAAAGCACTGTAAATTTATACAGCGCTGTACATACAATCTTTTTAATTTTATTCCTTCTTTCTTTATATCTTCCAGAAATTTACTCTGGATTTGAGTGTAATTAAACCAATGTAACTTAAACCACTTTTTATCGATCTCTTCTAAATTCTCTAATCTTGTACAACCTCCGTCATCTTTCTCGATTAAGTCTTAATAAGTTAACCATTTCTGATTGTCTGACCATCTACCAAAGAGGCCTTCTTGAGAGGAGACCCACGTTGGAATTTTAATATACCAATTAGCTTTAATTTTTGGCCATGAACTTAACAACGCTTTCCTAATGGGATGATTATTGAAAGTCTTATCCACCGTGAGTTTCTGGTGTCATAAGTAACCATGCCATCGGTATTTTAAATCAGAGCCCTCTAGGTTCAACATGTTCTTATTTTCCAGTTTTATCCAATCCTGAAACCATGTAAAATTAATAGCGTGCAAATAGAGTTTCATGTCTGGGAATGCCCAACCCATCTTTCTTTTGCATCCCTTAATATTTCCCACTTAAAAGGGTCATATACGCCGACCCTCTTCGGCCATGCAGGAAAAGATAGGATCCTAGAGCTGGAAGTTACTACTAAAGGTCATATAGACTAACCCTCTTTGGCCATGCAGGAATACATAGGATCCTAGAGCTGGAGGTTACTACTAAGGACCATATAGACCAACCCTTTTTGGCCGTGCAGGAATACAGATAATTCCAGAAAGTGGGAAGGGAAAAGATTAACTGGGATAACTGGGATAATTTGCAATGGAAAGAAGCTGAGGATGAAGAGGAAAAAAGAAAGAGAAACTGGTACATTATTAAAAGCAGGTGAGACATTGGGAAGTCAGAAGGTTTGAAGGAAAAACACAGCAAAGTGCATGAACACAGAAATTACTATTTAACACAACCATTTTTATTATACAATAACAATAGTAGGACTGCCTTTCGCCAGTCTTTTTGGACTCTCTGCTGCTGGTTTTGCCTCCTTGGCCTGCTGCTGCTGGACTCATCAACAGGGAGCTGGTTCTTCATCATCCTCCCATTCTCTGCTGCGGAAGGGAGGAAGGAAGGAAGGAAGGAAGGAAGGGGAAAAGGAGATTTCCCCCTGAGACTGGAGCTGCCTCCTGGGCAGAGAGGAGGGTGGCAACAGCAGCAGGGCCATGCCAGTCTCAGGCAGCATCCTCATCCTCTGCCTCTGGCTCCAGGAGTCTAGCCCTGGATTATTGGGAGCCCTCCTCTTTCATGGGAAGGGAGGAGGGGAAGGAGGGAAAGGAAGGAAGGAGGAAGGGGAAGAATGGAAGGGAGGCGGGAAAGGGGAAGGGAGGGAAGGGGAAGGAGGGAGGGAAGGAAGGAGGGAAAGGA
>NC_056523.1:294824990-294830700 GCF_019175285.1 Sceloporus undulatus | reverse complement strand
GAAGAAGAGAGGAAGGAGGGGAAGGAGAAGAAGGGAGGAAGGAGGGGAAGGAAGGAAGGAAAGGGAAGAAGAGAGGAAGGAGGGGAAGGAGAAGAAGGGAGGAAGGAGGGGAAGGAAGGAAAGAAAAAGAGGGAAGGAAGGAAAGAAAAAGGGAAAGGGAATGAAAAAAGAAAAAGGAAGGAAGAAGGAAAGAAGGAAGGAAAGAAAGAAAGAAAGAAAATAAATGGGAGGGAGGAAGGAAGGAAGGAGTGAAAGAGTGATGGAAAGAAGGAAGGAAAGGGAAGAGAGGAAGGAAGGAAGGAAGGAAGGAAGGAAGGAAGGAGAGAAGGAAGCAGGTAGAAAGGAAGGACAAGAAGGAAGGAGAGAAGGAAGGAAAGAAGGGACCAGAACTTTTTGGGTTGTATGGATATCTATTTTATAATAAATTAAACTCTAAGAAGCAATTTAATGATCATCATACAGTCGGCCCTTCTTATACAGAGATTTTTTAATACACGGATTCAAGCATCCACGGTTTGAAAATGTTCAAAAAAAGTATAAATTTCAAATATCAAACCTGGATTTTCTATTTTTTATAAGGGACACCATTTTGCTGTCATTATATTTAATGGGTCTTGAGCATCCATGGATTTTGAGATCTACGTGGGTCCTGGAACCAAACCCCAGCGGAGAACAAGAGTCCACTGTATCAGGCACTGACTATTAAAAGTATTGCTTGAGTATTAAAGCTAAATGTTGTCCAGTCCTCCTGAAATGGGCCTCCATAAAGGAAGCTTTTTGTAACCGGGTTCAGCTAAGGCAAGAAAAATGGGAAACGCATGAAGATCTGATGGATCAAAAGGGCCAAAGACATACAAATGAAGTCACAAGAGCCATTGATATCAGGAGGCCTTGGCTATGCCAGGTTTACTTATAGACAGATTAGGGAAAGGTTTATAGTGGATGTGAAGACTTTAGCAACTGGCGAAGTGGATATGGAATTGTGAAAAAATGGTTCATTCAGAACATAATCATAGAATCAAGATTTATTACAAAATGTTATTAAAAATTGAATTAGAGGATGAACAAGTCAAAACCCAGATGGTGAAATGGGCGCAAGATTTGGGACAAAATATAGATTTTGCTCGGAAATGGAAAATGAAGACCATAAATAATGTAAAGGTCTGGTTGATAAAATGGTATGATGTTCTAGAAACTGGTAAATTAAGACATTTATTAAAGAAGAATTCAATGAATCCATTTGAAAAACAATGGAAACCTTTGATAAAATGTTTAAAAACAGAATAGGGAAAAGACTTCACTTTTGGACCGGAGTGATAAAGATATTTGGAAAACAGTGACTATACCTTAAAGCATCCACAAACAGATGGACTTTACAATCCTGTCTGCGATTGGAGATACTTCTTGCAAATGGAGCATGTTTTCTTTTAGATTGTAAGGAATATATTTCTCTGCTAATAATGTCTGGAGACCTCATTGAATACTAGAAGGCAGGAGACCTCCAGAAAAAGAAGGAAGAGGAGATATGGCTTAGACATATTATTATTAACCTTTATTTATGAAGCGCTGTAAATTTACACAGCGCTGTACATGCAATCCTTTTAGTTAGACGGTTCCCTGCCCTCAGGCTTAGAAGGAGATTTCTCTATGGTTTCTTAAGAAAGAACATGAATTGTATGTCTGTGTTTACATTTGAGATATCATTTGTTTTTAAAAATTTAGTAAAGAATATATTTTAAAAAAGAAAGGAAGGAAGAAGAGGATGAAGGAGAAGAGGAAAGAGGAAGCGGAGAAAGGAAAGCAAGAGGATGAAGAAGAGGAAAGGAGGAAGGAGAGAAAAGAGGAGAAAAGAGGAAAGAGGAGGAAAGAGAGGAAAGAGGAGGAAGCAGATGAAGGGAAGGAAAGAGGGAGAGGAAAGAGGGAGAGGAAAGAGGGAAAGGAAAGAGGGAAAGGGAAGAGGGAGAGGAAAGAGGGAAAGGAAAGAGGAAGAGGAAAGAGGGAAATGAAAGAGGAGGAAGAGGTAGAAGCAGGCGCTTAGGGGAGCCCGGCCAACTGACCAGCAGTGGCAGGATGGAAGGGCATGGTGGGCAGGGGCTGCTGGGAGATGTAGGGCTCGCTCTCTTCCTTCCTTCCTTCCTTCCTTCCTTCCTTGGCTGAGCTCAAAGCACCCGGCTGGACTCTGGGAGTTGAAGCCCCAGAGCTCAATCCAGACCCAGGTTTCGGTGCTAGCGTTCTCCTCATCTTCTCCATTGGTGCAGACTGTGTCCCGTCACTGGAACCCGGGACAGGCAGCCTGGGTGGAACCGGTGGGGTTGTCCCACCCCAGATGGGGAAATGTCCACACCCAACGTCTGAGTGCCACAACGAGGAAAGGCCAGAGGCAGCAGAGAGTCCTAAGACGACGAAGGTCCTTTGGGCACCCTTTGGCTCTTGTGGAGGGGTGCCAGGCATGTCTGTTTTATCTCCTGTGGTTTCTAGGACTTCTTCGAAGGCCCTGGGCAGCTGGCATCCCCTGGGATTGAGAAACCCGAATTTGTTGGCTTCTGCGTGGTCTCTCCACAGCCGCCAAGTCCTGGTTAAAGGCCACTTGCTCTCTTGGCCTTCCTCCTCTCTGGCCAGCTGCCACCTCTTGCTGAGGGATTTGGGGCAGGTAGGGCTGGACCCTGCTGAAAAAGTCCTCCATTACTTGTAGCACAGAGGCCAAGGTCTGTGCGCTGTCTTTGCCCTCACGTGTCTTCACCTGGACTCGGCTCTTAAAGTCCTCCAGGGCTTGAGATATAGACAGCAAATTCTGCCTGTTTTCCCGGTGTTCCGCCATGTCGATGGGCCAAGGCTGAACGAAGGGAGGCACCTGGGAGAAGGAAAACGGTGTCATACTCTGCTCCCAGAACATGGATATGGTTTCTGACTCAGGGACAGAAGTGGCGGAGCCGCGACTGAAGGGGTGGACATGGTGGGACCTGATGCTGAAGGAGTGGACATGCTAGGACATGATGGGACCTGATGCTGAAGGAAGGAGTGGTCATGCCAGGGCATGATGGGACCTGCGACTGAAGGGGTGGGCATGCTAGGACCATCCTCCGATGCACTGGACATGATTGGACTTGCAAGCGAAGCAGTGGACCTGCTGCTGAAGGAGTGGCCATGCTAGGGCATGATGGGAGCTGATGCTGAAGGAGTGGACATGCTAGGGCAGGGGTAGGCAATCTACGGCCCACGAGCTGGATCTGGCCCAGTGAATCCTTGGGAGCAGCCCCAGCTCAGTCCTGCCGCTGCTTGCCGCCAGGGCCTTTGGGGGGCAATTGTCTCTAGAAGCCTGAGAAAGATGCATTTCTATTAACCTTTTTTAAAAAATGATCCAATGTTTTGGTATGTCCTGCATTTTTTTTAAAAAAGTGTCCTCCATTTGAAAATGTTGCCCTACATTTTTCCCGGTTCATTTATATATTTAATTTTTATTATTATGTAATTATTTATTTTTTGGCTTCGGCCCCCCAGTTGTCTGAGGGACAGCAACCTGGCCCCCGGCTCAAAAAGGTTGCCTACCCCTGTGCTAGGGCATCGTGGGACCTGCGACTGAAGAGGTGAACATGCTGGGACCAGCATCTGGACCTGAATGGATTTGCAACTAAGGCCAATAGACATGAACATACCAAAGCATCTTGTTCTTGAACCTATTTCAAGTACCAGTTCAGAAAAAACGTGGTTCCCACTATGTTTGCGCCGGTTCCAGGAATCGGTTTGGGAATCGGCAAGTGGCGAGGGGCAGCTTGATGGCCCATGGTCACTGGATTCTCCTGGCCTCAAAATCCCCGGTCCTGCCTCCTTACCAGCTTCTTTGGCCACTGACCGGGTTCCCTGCGACCTGTTTTAAAACTTCCTGCAGCTGAGGAAGCCGGAAGAAGGTCTCAGAGATGCCGGGGGGGGGGGGGGAGGGGGGTGGCAGGGCTCCCGGCTTCTCTGCGACACCCTTCTGGCCTCTCCTGTGGGGGGGGGGGGGTTAAAAAAAGGCGCAGGGAAGCCAGTCAGTGGCCAAAGAAGCCAGTAAGGAGGCTGGACCAGAGATTTGGAGGCCAGGAGAGGCCATGGTCCAAGCTGCTGGCAGGAACCAGGGCGGATTCAAATCCAATTCAAACTCACTTGGTTCTCACTTGGGCTGAATCTGTTAATCTGAATCCAGCCCAAAAACACTGCAAAAACCCAGGATCTTTTTGATGCTGGTTAAATGAGCAACAATGGGCAAATAGCATGGTCCCCCTTTCTGAATCGATTTCTAAAACTGGATTCAGTGAGAACCTTTAACTCAGATCCCAATCCCGATTTAAACGTAGTGAGAACAAGGCCCTGGGACTTGCAATTGAAGCAGTGGACAATATGCTTGTACCTGCTGTGAGTGACCTGGACTGAAGCAGCTGCAGACATGTTAGGACTTGTAACTGAAGCCATGGAAATGCTGGGACCTGCTGCGAATGAAGCTGTGGACATGCTAGGACCCACTGGACCTGCTGCTTTCTCTGCCCCACCAGGGATAGGTACATATTATCATCTCATGCACACTGTATACACTGTTCTGCACTGTACTGAAATAGCCTGGGATTCTCTAATTGCAGTCCATTTGAGGCAGACTTAGGTTGCATCCACACTGCATGAATAATCTAGTTCAACACCACTTTAACCGCCATGGCTCATGGCTATGGAATTGTAGTTTATTTTGGCACCAAGGCTCTCTGACGAAAAAGACTGAATGTCTCACAGTTCCCAGAATGCCATAGCATTGAACAATGTCAGTTAAAGCAGCACTGTCAAACGGCATTAATTCTGCAGTGGAGACACAGCCAGAGAAAGAAAGGAGAGCAAATAGGGTTCCTTAACTCCTCTGCTCCATATCTAGCCCTGTGTGAAGTTATGGGATGAAGACTGCTATGGAGAATCCCAGCCATCCGCACTCAGCGAATGTGAGACGAAGCCAGAAGGAAAAGGGTGCATCATCCATCACCCCTATGGATCCAAAAGCCCCTCTGCTTTGACCTTCCAAGCCCAGGCCCCATTGCAATGCTTGAGGGCACCTAGCCCTTGCTTTCCCCGACTCCAGTCCAAAACCACACTGCATGAATAATCCTGTTTGAGACCGCTTTAACTGCGCTGGCTCAATGCTAGGAAATTCTGGGAAGCCTTGTTTTGTGAGACATTGAGCCTTCTCTTTGGTGCCACAACAAACTACAGTCCCCAGGATTCCCTAGCACTGAGCCCAGGCAGTTAAAGCAGTCTCAAACAGGATTATTTCTTCAGTGTGTTTTGGACCTCTGTAAGTACAACCAAAGCTGTGATGCCCATGAACGTGAAAATACACTCTGCTCTGGCTCTGCTCTATATCAAGAAGCTATCCAAGGTGTTGAACCCTTTTCTCCAAAGATGGAGATGGAAAACAGTGGGCAATGCTTACCTCTGTCTGTGTGCCACGTTCCTTTCTTTTACGAATGAGGGAGGGGATCTTTTCGAGCAGCCAAAGTATAGCCCCGAACTGTATGAGAATTATGGGAAAGAGGGGGATGAAAAGCCAGACATTTGCCGGTTGCTTTTCCAGCCACATCCACAGGTTCCCTGATGGGTTAGCCAGACACATCCGCAGGCTCCTCAATGGGTAAGTCACCCACATTCGCAGGCTCCTCAATGGGTTAGTCACCCTCATCCACAGGCTCCTCAATGTCCG
>NC_056523.1:294810792-294824980 GCF_019175285.1 Sceloporus undulatus | reverse complement strand
CAGGCTCCTCAATGTCCGCAGGCTCCTCAACATCCGCAGGCTCCTCAATGGGTTAGTCACCCTCAGGCTCCTCAATGTCCGCAGGCTCCTCAACATCCGCAGGCTCCTCAATGGGTTAGTCACCTTCATCCGCGAATACTCAAATTTATATCCGCTACAAGAGCAGAAGGACCCATGGCAGTTCTGTTGGCAAAAACATTCTCCGTCCACAATGGGGTCTTCTTGACCTCTCAGGCAGAAGACCAAAAAGGCCAGAACCAGGAGAGCTAACAGACTGGACCCAGCCATGTTGAGATCTCAAAGTCCAACTGCCCAAGTGGATGCATTCTGGAATCTTTGCAGCCACGTAACTGACCTCCCATTGTCAGTTCATATGATCCATTGTGAGTTCTGCTGAGCTGTCATGGTTGACTCAGAGATATATAGCCTTGTTAGTCTGTAAAATCAGTGTCTCGCAGCACCTTTGAGACTAACTGAAAGAAAGAAGTTGGCAGTAGGAGCTTTCCTAAAGTCCAATTGCATAAGGCCACTATGACAATGTTGATATCTGTTCTGATAGCATAAGACCGTAACATCTGTTTTATTGAATTGATGAAATCTGTTCCAGCATTGTACAGTGGGCCCTTGGTATCCACTGGGTTTGGTTCCAAAATTCACATTCAAGATGCTCAAGTCCAGTAGCAGTGGTCCCTCCTTCTCCACGGATACTCCAAAACAAACCAACCTATTTTTATGTTGATGTGTTGACTGTATTTCTAGCCTGCTTTTCTGCTGGGTCAGGCTATTGACTAGGAAGGGCCGATCTGAGGCAGAGAAGAAGGGAAACTCTCTTTCTCTGTGGCCATTAGGGTCACAAGATGGGAGACGTAGTGTCCGTGCCATTTATCGGGATTTGCGGAATTAGCAAAAGCATCCTTCCTCCAGACTTTAAAGCAGAGCACTCCATAGCTCTGTGTCTACATCGCATGACATCTCATTATTAGATCAGTTTCATATCAGCTGAGCTTTCATCCAATGGACTCCTGGGATTTGCAGTTTTGTATGATATTTTAGCCTTCTCTCTCAGAGAGCCACAGCAAACTACTGCACATCCCAGGATTTCTATCAGATGGAGCCACGGCACCTAAACCAGTGTCAAGCTATATTATTTCTACAGTGCAGACGCGCCCAAACTTAAACTCACACTGGAAACGTGGGCTGTAGCTACACTCCGGAAATGAATGCAGTTTGACGCTGCTTCAAGCGCCGTGGCTCAGCGCTACAGAAAGCCTGAGATTTGTAGTTTTTGTGAGACAGCTTTGGTGCCACAGCAAACTGGGCATCCCAGCATTTCCATAGGATGGAGCCGTGGCAGTTAAAGTGGTGTCAGGCTGCACTGATTCTGCAGTGTGGCCGCAACCTGGGCTTGAAACAGAATTGCTGCTGAGGGCATTTCGCATTGACAGCTCAGTTCCCAAAGAGGGATTCCGGCCGGCCAGAGCCACTGGGGCTCTTACACATCTGGTCCGATCCGGAAGCTGAAATGGATGTAGGCACCTCAGATATCAGGCAAAGGTTGCTAACCCCTCCCTCGCACTCAGCACATGGCCAGAGGCCTCTTTGTGCCTCTATTGTGGTTCCATCAAATTCCAGACCAAGTGCTTTGAAGTTGTTTCCAACTTATCAGGGGCTTCCTTGGCATCTTTCTTTGAGGGGGGGGGGTCTTTGCCATGGCTATTGGCTGAGAGAGTGTGACTTATCTATGGCCACCCAGTGGGTTTCCATGGCCAAGGTGATCCCCATGTTGATCTGAAAGGCTATAGGTGCGGCTAGTGCAAACCAATTGCCTTGTTGGAAGGGGAGGTATAGTTGTTTGAGGCCCATGTATCTAGACTTCAAGAGGATGAATGTATGCAAAGGTACCTTGTAGCACTTTTTGAGACTCACTGAGAGAAAGAAGTTGTGGCAGAAGCTTTTGTAGATTTAGGGCTTCTTTAGATCGGCGTTAAGGTCAGCCTGGAGGCAGAGTCAGGGCATCGTATCCACATGATGCACACCCCGATTTCATCCCCATGTACCACGATGCCGCACGCTGCTCCACACGGTGCACAGAGTCAAAGCACTCCTCTGGTGCGGGGTCTGCATGACGCAGCACCGAAGGAGCCCCATATAACTGTGGTGCCACATCTATCACACCAAAAAAGAACAATACACAGATTAACATGGAAATCACTCATCCCAACCCCGGGTCACACAGTGTGTGTGTGTGTGTGTGTGTGTGTGTGTGTTTGTGTGTGTGTATCCCGTACTCTATTCCATGCCTGCATCTGAAGATGCCAGCCACAGATGATGGTGAAATGTCAGAAACAAACTCTTCTAGAACATGGCCACATAGCCTGAAAAACCCACAAAAGCCTATTGCCATCAGGGTGAGATGAGGCTCTGGAAAAGTTGAAAAGATATCTGGATTCTGCAGTGCTCTGGATGAAGAGCAATAAACCAAAGATAGATCCTTTTTGCCCTGAGAACTGCTTTTGTTTATTAATTTTTTTGTCAATTTAAAAAATATTTTTATTATCACTTAGATCTTCAAGGAAAAATCTGTTACAGCCTTGTAAAACTAGGCTGTCTGCGACCTCTCAGAGGACCTTCTCAGCTGTTGTTCCCAGATTGTGGAATGGCTGCCGGAAGAGATCCATCCTATTACCACTCTGAACAGCTTTAAAAGAGCTATAAAGATGGATCTCTTCCGGCAGGCCTTTCCTGAAGAGTTCTCCGGCCATTGGAAGGAAAATCGAACTGCTGACTTCCGACTTCGCCACAGTTATTGTATGGTTTTTTAAGTATGTTTTATGTTTTTAATTCCACACTGTTTAATTGTATTTTAAGGAGGGGTGGGTTGAGGTTTTGAACTGTATATTTTAACTTTGTAAGCCGCCCCGATTGCTTTTGTAGTGAGGCAGGATATAAATAATAATAATAATAATAATAATTATTATTATTATTATTATTATTAAACATATCTTAACATTACAAATACAGTATAACATTCACAACAGGTATTTTATACAAATGATAGGATTATCTCTTTTTCTAATCTTCCTGATTGTACTATACTTTATATATTGGAAAAAATTATTGCAATATGTTTCTAAAATTATTATTGTGAGCTGCTAGGATAGAAATCAAATGCCCTTAATTCAAATGCCAACTTTTCAAATAGGGCAGGGCACCATGCCCTCTTAAGCCAGGCCCTTAAGGACGCATTGTCTGGGTATCTCCAGTTCTTGGCGTTCTCCCTTCTGGCAGCCTCCAACAGCATATTTTCTTTTATTTATGTTTTAAATATCAGGAAGGTGAGATTTCCCCCGTTTTAAAAAAAATACAACAATATGGCATAGGTTATCAAATTAACTTGGTACCTGTTCATAATGCATTTTCAAGGAACTGAACAGTGAAGATGGAAGTTCAAGTAATCTGTTTAAGTTTTTGACACAGCAGATATTAATATATTGTTCTATAATTAATCTATATACTATATACATTATATATATAAAAGAAATAGTATATATAGTATAGAAATAGTATAGTATATATAGTATAGAAATAGAGAAGCTAATAATTATTAGATTATGTAATAAAGAAGCTAATAAGTATTAGAATATCTATATATCTATATATCTATATATATAGATATATTCTGCAGTGCTCTGGATAATAACAGGGTGAAATGTGCAATGTGAAAGAGACTTCCATCAACACAACCATTAGCCATACTGGCTGGTGGATTCTGGGGGGCTGAGGTCCCAAAAAGTAACTTCCATAAGCTTGAGGTTCAAAGTTACCCACCATAAGGTAAATCATAAAGGGCAGCTGTGGAAGATGTTCTCTTCTTCCTAATAGTTACATTTCAAGCTTTAGAATAAAAACACTTGCAAACTTTCCATCCTTGCTTTGCTTTCTTCTGTTTAAGAGCAACCCAATTTGTTTCACTTTTGTTTGTTTTGGCCACAGGCCATAACAATACAGCTTCAAACTAAGAGAGATTAAAATGCAGGTGGAGCAATGGGGTAAGGATAAAGCTAATGTGAGATGTGGATAAATGAATTTACAGGTTCATGCACTGCCAGTGGGGTGAGATGTTCACAGTGCTTTGCAGCCATAGAAGGGAAATGAACTCCAGCGGGCCCTTGGTAACCTTTGGGTTTTAGTTCCAGGATCCCTGTAGATGCCAAAATCCATGGATGCTCAAGTGCCGTTAAATACAAGGACAAAGTCAAATGGTGTCCCTTGCATAAAATGACAAAACCAATGTTTAATAATAATAATAATAATCATAAAATTTATTTATATACTGCTATTCCAAAACTGATCACAGCGGTTTCCAACAAAGAGCATTTACGAAAACAGAATACAAAAACACCCAACGTAGTGCAGAACCCACCTCCCATAAAACCAGAGCAAAAACTAAACAAGCTAAAAGAGACTAAAAACCATTTAAAAACAATACAATAGCTGAGAGTGATGGTCTGGATGGACTCCTGGAAATTTCTTTCCTTCAGTTAGTCTCAAAGGTGCTACAATATCTCTCTACATACTGATTCCACAGACAAACACAGCTATATCTTTTAATCCTCCTAGCCTTGTGATTCTGTGATTGTGACCAAAGGGTATACTAATTAAAGCTGGGTAAACTTGCCTGACTAGGCTTGCCATATCCCGCCAGGGGGCGGGACTTTCCCGGTTTGGGGCGGGTCCACATGATCCCGCCCCAGTTTGGTCCCGCCCCCGGGACTCCTCCCCCCAGCGAGGCCCTGTCTCCCAGGCCCCCGGCGAGGCCTTGGAGCGGTTCTGCAATCGTGGAGCCCAGGAATAATAATAATAATAATAATAATTATTATTATTATTATTTCTATACCGCCTGGTGGCAAAGCCAATTTGGGCGGTGAACAACATAAAAATTTACAGAATAAAATATACATCAATATTTATACTCCCTTCCCGCCCTTAAAAAATTATCACTGGTGCGTCCAGGACCAGCCATATAACACCAGTTTTAAAAGATCTTCATTGGCTGCCCATTCGCTTCCGAGCTCAATATAAGGTGTTGGTAATTACCTATAAAGCCCTAAATGGCTTGGGCCCAGGATACCTGAAGGACCGCCTCTCCCCGTACATTCCGCCTCGCACCCTCAGAACGTCTGGGCAGCAGCTACTGAAGGTGCCTGGGGCTAGGTTGGCCTCCACCACTCGGAGGTCGTTTTCCATAGCTGCCCCAGCCCTTTGGAATGCGCTGCCCACAGAGCTCCGCTCGTCCACCACCCTGGCCCAATTTAGGAAGGACCTCAAAACCTTCCTATTCCAACAGGCATTCCCCGAGTAAATATCCTGTGGGCCTCCCTCCTCTTTCGTGGCCAAGAGGTTGGGCTTTGGGACTTTACTGTTGGTTTGTTTTTAAATATGTTTTTATCGAATTGTTTGTATTTTAATTATGTTGTGAGCCGCCCTGATCGGAGGAAGGGCGGCATATAAATAAAAATTTTATTATTATTATTATTATTAAAGACTTAAATGTATTAAAATGGGACTATAACAATGTATAATTATACTATCCTAAACTAAACCCCCAAACCCTCAGCAATCCTCACCATCAGAGGATGGGGCCACGAGAGGAATAAGGGAAATCGGGGAACCCGGGAGCCTGGGCCGGGAGAAAATTTAATCTGGAAAGGCCTGCCGGAAGAGATCCGTCTTGACAGCTTTTTTAAAGGAAGGCCCCGGCGAGGCCTTGGAGCGGCTCCCGATTGCGGAGCCCAGGCCCCCCGTGAGGCCTTTGACAATGTTTTAAAATGTAGGACCTTTTTTTTTTAAATTTCCTGGCCAGGAAATTTAAAAAAAAAGTCCTACATTTTAAAAACATTGTCCTACATTTTCCCGGTTTGGAGGTCCTCGGGGATGGCAACCCTAGTTACACTAGCACGGTTTCACTTCTGAATAGGTAGTACATACCTATGTTTAAAGCAGTAAATCAGGAAGAGATTATATTGAATTAAATACCTATTACTCTCAATATGTGTAAGTTTGCAACCTGCTCTGGGGGGTATCCACACTGTAGAAATGTACTTTGACACTGCCTTATTGGCTATGGCACAATCCTGCAGAATCCTGGGCTTTGTAGAGGCACCAGAATTCTGGCAGAGAAGACTAGAGTCCTTGTAAAACTATAAATCCCAGCCTTAGTTCAGCACCTGCAATGGAAAATATTTTAAGAGATTTAGCGAAGGCAGACGTACAAGCAGGAATTCAAGTCAACATTACATAGTCAGAATTTATTAAATGGAATGAATTTTTCTAATTTAAGCAATTTATCAAACACAAATAATTTTAGTAATTTAATTAATTTGATTAATCAACTAGATTCAGTAATTCAATTAGCTAATGAAAAATTAAATAGATGGGAATGAATTCATTGAATAGGAATAATTCAATACAATCAAAATTTCATATGCGGGAATAAAAATTAAATTCTGGAATGCAAAGTAAAAAGACACTGTAAAGTAAGAAAGACGTGTCTTATTGCCCCACCAATAAGACACTGAATTATAAAGAGAAGAAAGAGAAGACAAAGCAAGTATTTATTGCTGCAAGCAACACAGTTAATAGAAAATATTCCAATTAAATTTTGTAAAGACTCCATTTATAGGAAAATTACTGTTTGGAGAGAAGCCCTTAAACAAGTTCTTAGCAGAGGGCAAGGATAAGAACCAAGCACTTGAAGCAACTCAAAGGAAAGAAAACTGACGGGAAACATTTCAGAAATTATCCTTACTCTTTTCAAGGGGGAAGAGGTTTCCAAAGCCACAGATATTAATACTGGAAATGAGAGCTGCCAGATTGGGGTTACTGCACTTTGCACTGATTCAGGAATAAAATGTGCACAAAGAGTACATATAGACAATGTGTCAGTAAAGGCATAACAACCAGGGAGGATCTTGATCTCAGAAACGGATTATCTAGATCCATTTCAATCTGGTTTCAGACCTGGCTATGGAACAGAGACAGCCTTAATCGCCTTGGTGGATGACCTACGCAGGGAACTGGACAGAGGGAGTGCGTCCCTGTTGGTTCTTCTGGACCTTACAGCAGCTTTTGATACCATCGATCATGGTATCCTTCTAGACCGCCTCTCTGGGATGGGGCTTGGAGGTACTGTTCTACAGTGGTTCCGTTCCTTCCTGGAGGGGCAAACTCAGAAGGTGGTACTGGGGGACTCCTGATCGACCCCCTGGCCATTGACCTGTGGGGTCCCTCAAGGTTCTGTGTTGTCGCTGTTTAACTTATACATGAAACCGCTGGGAGAGGTTGTCCGGAGTTTTGGGGTGCGATGTCATCAATATGCAGATGACACTCAACTCTACTACTCCTTCCCACCTCACTCCAAGGAGGCAGTCCTGGTTCTAAACCAGTGCCTGTCTTCAGTAATGGACTGGATGAGGGCAAACAAGTTGAAACTTAATCCAGACAAGACAGAGGTGCTCCTGGTCAGTCGGAAGGCAGATCAGGGAATAGGGATCCAGCCTGTGTTAGATGGAATCACACTCCCCCTGAAAACACAGGTTCGCAGTTTAGGAGTAATCTTGGACTCAGCTTTAAACTTGGAGTCCCAGGTCTCTGCTGTGACCAGGAGTGCTTTCGCACATTTAAAACTTGTGCACCAACTGCGCCCGTTCCTTGAGAAGCCAGATCTGGCCACGGTGGTACATGCCTTGGTTACATCCCGTTTGGACTACTGTAATGGGCTCTACATAGGACTGCCTTTGAAAAGTGTTCGGAAAATTCAACTGGTTCAAAGAGCTACTGCCAGGCTGTTAACAAGTGCTGATTACAGAGCCCATACAACTCCCCTGTTGAAACAGCTTCATTGGCTGCCAGTTCATTCCCAGGCACAATTCAAGGTACTGGTTATATCCTACAAAGCCCTACATGGCTCAGGTCCACATTATTTGGCAGACCGTTTCTCCTGGTATGAACCTGCCTGGACTCTGAGATCCTCTGGAGAAGCCCTTCTCTCCATCCCAACACCTTCACAAACACGTTTGTTGGAGACACGAGAGAGGGCCTTCTCAGTGGCTGCCCCTAGACTCTGGAACTCCCTGCCCAGGGAGATAAGAACGGCTCCCTCCTTGATGGCTTTCCGACGGCAGGTGAAGACCTATCTGTTCAAACAGGCATTTAAGTAATCACTATAAGAACAGACAGGAATGTTGGACTAGTTTAATCATTCTGTTTAATGCATGTCATTTATCTATTTATTTGTAAAATGTTTTAATTGTACTTTCTGTTTGTTTGTTTGTTTGTTTGTTTGTTTGTTTTTTAATTGCTGTAAAGCCGCTCTGAGTCCCAGTCCTGGGAAAAGAGCGGGATATAAATAAATAAATAAATAAATAAATAAATAAAATAAGCTTGGACAGTTCACACTACAGTGTTACAGTGCTATTATTCCTGCCTTAACTGCCATGGCTGCCTCCCGTGGAACCCTGGGATCTGCAGATTAGGAAAGCGGAACATAAGTGTTCTGAGCTATTAGGCCTCACAGAACTACAACTCCCAGGACTCCACACCAAGTAAAATGGAATAATAGCACTATAACAATGTAGTGTCATATCGACTAATCATCTTAGACACACACATACATACAAAAAGGTCTTTGCTTCATGGCTAAACCAAACGTTTAGGCTGCACACGCAATGCAGAAATAATCCAGTTTGATACCACTTTAACTGCCATGGCTCAGTACTATAGAATGTATAGTTTTGTGACATATTTAGCTTTCTCAGAGAGCTCTGGTGCCACGACAAACTACACTTCCCAGAATTCCACAGCATGGAACCACGGCATTTAAAGCGGTGTCAAACCTGCATTATTTCTGTAGTGCGGATGCAGATTTAGGTCCAAAAACACTGTAGAAATCATCCAGTTTGCAACCGATTTAACTGCACATGCTCAATGTTAGGGAATTCTGGGAACTGTAGTTTTGTGAGACATTGAGCCTTCTCTGACATAAAGTTCTGATGACACAATAAACTACGATTCCCAGGATTCTCCAGCACTTAGCAGGGCAGTTAAAGCAGTCTCAAACTGGATTGTTTTCTGCAGAGTGTTTTGGACCTTAGAGTCAAAATACACACTGAATTCTACGAGACACTTGAGTTTTGTGAGACATTTAGCCTTCTCTGTGAGAGAGAGCTATGATGCCACAACAAACTGCAATTCCCAGGATTCCCCAGCACTGAACCAAGGCAGTTAAAGCAGTCTCAAACTGGATTATTTCCTGAAGTGTGTTTTGGACCACAGAGAGTCAAAATCCACACTGAGTTCTGTGAGACATTTGAATTTTGTGAAACATTTAGCTTTCTCTAGCGCTGGTGTCACAATAAACTACAACTCCCAGCATTCTCTGCGGGGGAGGCAACTGGACGCTCTAGGAAGCCGTCTCCGTAGGCGCTTGGACGCTCTAGGAAAGCCCGCCCCGCGCTCTGTGGTGACTTCCGTCTTTCCGCTTCCGTGCGCTGGTCAGCCGAGGCAGAGGAGTTGCAGCCACTGCCGCCGCCATCATGATGAACAGCGGCGGGATCGGGGTCCCTCTGGGCTTCCCTTTGACGCCGACTTCGGTGATCCAAGTCACCAACTTATCCTCGGCGGTCACCAGCGAGCAGATGAGGACGCTCTTCGGTTTCCTAGGCGACATCGAGGAGCTGCGCCTCTACCCTCCGGAGTAAGCGAGCGAGAGGGGGCCTCGGGGCCATAGAGAGGGGCGGGAGGGAGCGTCCTTGGAGGGAGAGAGTGCGTAGCGAACGGGAGCGATGCCTCCGCCGCCATTTTGGTTGTGGGCAAGCGGACGCGAGTGGATGAGACGCCTCCGCTCGGCTGCCAGGAGTTAAGATGGCGGCCGTCAACGGTTTAACCGTCATCAACCTTTTTATTTCTCCTTTCCCCTCAGTGTCTCTCAGTGTGGCTCCTGAGGGACAAGCCCCTCTAGGGACCCCTCTGGGGACCCAGGTCCCTCTGCTGTAGGGGGGGGTTCAACCCCCTTTCAATAGTGTTTCCTCTTCCTTTAGTGTATGGGGTTTTATTTTTATCCTGCCTTTCTCCCAAGTTGGGACCCAAGGCGGCTCACAACACACACAGACATAAACGCATCAGAGCGACACTGCAGGATTAATGCGGTTTGACACCCCTTTAACCATTATGGCTCCATCCCATGGGATCCTGGGACTAGTAGTTTGCTGTGGCATCAGCGCTCTCTGCAAGAGAAGGCTAAACGTCTGACGAAGCTGCAAATCCCAGAATTCCATAGCACTGAGCCATTGCAAGGAGTGCCATTGATTCTGCAGTGTGACAGAATTCATCTTCACTCTCTCAGCCCTATCTTTCTCTTTTTCTTCAATAGCTTTAAAATAAACATCAGAGATGTTTGTTGCTGTTTTAGATGTTAGTAAGATAGTGGCAGACTGAATTCAGACTGGTGGAAATAGTTTTATACCCTTGTAGCAATGTAATGTTTGTTCTTCTGTTAAGAGCAAAGCATGGAAGATTAAATACCCACCTGCATTATGACAGTTACATGGATCACTTCTTGTCAGAATCTGTCATTACAAGTTTATGTTCCTCTTAAGTGTTTCTCACAAGGAAACATCAAGTAATGTTAAATGGTTTGTGCTAGCATGCATTTACACTTTGAGATTAATTGGAATTAGGCGCAGTGTATATCTTGCCAAATGCCTAGAGGTTCCTCAGACGAAAGACATAAAACTTGTAGACATTTTGACAGCAAAGACAGGATGCTAAGGAAAGGACATTTCATATCCAATATATTGACATATTGCTTCCAGTTGGAAAAAAAATAGGCCAGATCAGGGTAGGAGTAATATGGCCCTTCAGATGATTTCAGCTTCTAGTTTTCCTTGTGCTCACTAGTGACTTTATTGCACAGGGGAAATTGGGGGCTTAACAAGGCATTTTCCCTGGACAGTCGCATGATTGAGGCAAAGATTTTCCAACAATGTCACGATTAGAGAGGACTTTTCCTGGAAAGGACCAGGAATGCCTCAGCAACACATGAATGATTTGTTGTTGGAGCTTTTTTCCTGGGCTAAGTCCTCTCTAAGCGTGACATCGTTGGAAAATCTTTGCCTCAGTCGTGCGACTGTCCAGGGAAAATGCCTTGTTAAACCCCCAATTTTCACCCGTGGTGAAGTTCTAGGACTGATTTGACTTGCTGCCCAACAGCATTTGGCAAGCTGGGAGTTTCCCTTCCATGCTAAATTGGATTTAGCCCCAAATAGGGTAGACCCATTGAATCAAAATAAGGCAGCCCTCTCCTGAGTCCGGTCAGTTCAACGGTAGCATGACTCTGAAAATATAATGTTGAATTTTGAAGTGAGTGGTTCAGTTATTCAGTATTAATGTGAATGCTTGTTTGTCAGACAGCAACTTTCCTAGACTAATTTTATTTGTTTTTTGTTGCAGCTGCTGCATGCTTGCAAGTGTAGCCGTCTTCATCTGGCCATCTGCCTGTTTGCATAAAAGTACAGTTTGCCCTCCATATCATGGATTTCTTATCCACGGATTCAAGCATCCATGGCATAAAAGCATAAATTCCAAAAAGCGAACCTTGATTTTGCCATTTATATAAGGACACCGATTTATAATGCCATTGTATTTAATGGGACTTGAGTATCCACAGATTTTGGTATCCATGGAGTCAGGGCGGCGGGTCCTGAAACCAAATGCCTGCCAATACCAAAAGCTCACTGTACAGTCGTCTGAGTCACTTACAGTCAGGTCATCACAACTGCTCATAAAATTAGGCCAGTTATTATTTAGAAATAAGAATTGCCTTACTGGATCAGGCTAAGCTCTGTTTAGTTCAACATGCAGTTCAAAAGTGGCTTGTCAGAAGTTTCTAGAAACTCAAAATCTTATGAGTAGGATACTAATGGACAGCTTTTGTTTTATCTGCCAGCTTGTATAGCAGGGGTGGGTGAAGTGCAGCCTGTGATCCCCCTAGAAGCACGTGCTGCTAGCAGGTCCTGGGTCAGCGCAGGGACCAACCCAGGGGAGCACCAGGGCTAGAAAAGCACAGGCTCAGCCATGCTATCCTGAACAGTCTGCTCAGCTCCTCTTAAGCCATAGTATCTTTAGGGATAGAATACAAAGATTTAGCTGATGCCTTTGTGCACAGACAACCATAATTAAAACTGGACTTGCCACTTTGTTTCCAAACACAAAGGATTTTGAATTTGAATTTACTTCCTCACACGCCAATGGCATATATAGGTCTGTCTCTGGCTTTCCATTCCACCAAATGCTTCTGAGGAAGTAGACTTAAATCTATAAAAGCTCATGCTGCCAATTGCTTTCTTTCAGTTAGTCTCAAAGGTGCTGCAAGGTCTCTCTGCATACTGTCTTTAGGGAGGGCTTTCTCTCACAGGCAAGGACACTAGGAAAAGTCACCTTGGTTGTTGCTTGTAGCCTATGGACTACTTCCTAAGGAAGGCTCAATTGGCTGCCTCTCAGCTTTCTTTTTGCCTGCAGGGCAAGGCTTTTTTTTTATTAAAATAGGCCTTCACTGGTTGGGGAAGGATGTTCAATGGGTGTGATGTCTTTTTAAATATTTGTTGAACCTGTTTATAATTAGTTTAAATTAATGTTTAATTGTTTTAATTTTATTGTTTAAGTGTGGCAACATGTGGCCCTTGAGACCCAAGTTTGTGGCTCCTGAACTGTCAAAAACTCCCAAACCCCAAAATACAAAATGTTGTTTTTGCATCAATTTTGGTTTCCTCCCTTCCCCAAAATGGCCAGATGAACTCAAAATTGGCTGCGGATGTAGTTATTTTCTTTCCCCACCCCCAGAGCCCTCTCGACCCCCCAGAATAGATTAATTCCATTAATCATCCTAAATTATACTGCTGAGGTGAAAGAATTTTGGAGTAAACAGGAATAGATTTTTGTCTAAAAGGAGTATGCTTAGTATTCAAAATAAATTTCTGAATCCAGTGGCATAACAATATGGTGTTCCTCATATAAAACTGGAATTTATACTTTTTTTGAATGTTTTCAAGCCGTGGATGCTAAAATCCGTAGATAAAGAGGGTCAGCTGTACAGCCTGATCCCTTAACTGTAGAACATAATGTTTGCACCAATCCAAAATGAACTAAGATTTTGTGGAAATAACATGCATTCACTTCATGTTTTTGCAGTCTGTAGCACTGATGTTTTCTTTTTCTTTCAGCAACGCACCACTTGCTTTTTCCTCCAAAGTATGTTATATTAAGTTTCGAGAATCATCAAGTGTTGGTGTGGCCCAGCATCTTACAAACACGGTTTTTATTGACAGAGCTCTGATAGTTGTGCCCTGTGCAGAAGGTTGGTATTTCAGTAATGTTTTTGTTATGTTAGTCTCTTCTGTCAGTTTGTTGCTTTTTTTTCCTACAGTAACTAGAATGGAGTCATACTATGTGTGTCTTTGCTTTTCTTGTAACCAAATTTTGTTTGAGGGAATTGGAAAGGATTACAATTTTTAAAAGGGAATAAATTTGCCTTGATTGTTTTTTCATATGACTGAATGTCTTCTCTTGCAAGATTTGGTTGGGTTGCATTGATCCTTTGCAAGGATGAACATTTGCTGCTTTCACTAAAACTACATATGGAGACCTTCATTCTAAAATTTTGTGGTTGCCATCTGCCTGATAAAGTGGAATCGTACAGAATTGGGCAACAAAGCTTGAACTGAAGCTACTTTAGGAGTGTTTTGTGACATATTTAAAATTACCCTTGGAACAACGAGAGTGAGAATATTACTTTCTTATCTGGTTGAAAGGTGAATTTCTCAGGTGCCAATAAGACCTGTAATACAGGTTTACCTCAGTTGACACAGTAGATGTGTTCCTGAGCATTATTTCTTTAACAGAAAAGTTGGTACCAGAAGAAGAAACAACATGGAAAGAATAGGGATAGGTTCCTGTACCACAAAAAAGAAGTGAGCCTCAACATTTGAAATATATATATATTTAATTCAAAACTAAGCAGTATGCACATATGAAATCAAATAACCAGGACAGGTAACCCTTGCATTAGTCAAAACCAAACAAAACAAAACCCTTTCAAAAGTGTAAAGATCACTTGAAAACTTCTTCCAAAATG
>NC_056523.1:294806127-294809014 GCF_019175285.1 Sceloporus undulatus | reverse complement strand
GCTTGTGGAAGAAGTTTCAAGTGATCTTTACACTTTTGAAAGGGTTTGTTTTGTTTTGGTTTTGACTAATGCAAGGGTTACCTGTCCTGGTTATTTGATTTCATATGTGCATACGGCTTAGTTTTGAATTAATATATATATTTTCAAATGTTGAGGCCACTTCTTTTTTGTGGTACAGGAACCTATCCCTATTCTTTCCATGTTGTTTCTTCTTCTGGTACAAACTTTTCTGTTAAAGAATTAATGCTCAGGAACACATCACTGTGTCAACTGAGGTAAACCTGTATTACAGGTCTTAATGGCACCTGAGAAATTCACCTTTCCCAGATAAGAAAGTAATATTCTCACTCTCGTTGTTCCAAGGGTAATTTTTAAATATGTCACAAACACTCCTAATGTAGCTTCAGTTCAAGCTTTGTTGCCCAATTCTGTACGATTCCACTTTATCAGCAGATGGCAACCACAAAATTTAGAATGAAGGTCTCCATATGTAGTTTTAGTGAAAGCAGCAAATGTTCATCCTTGCAAAGGATCAATGCAACCCAACCAAATCTTGCAAGAGAAGACATCCAGTCATATGAAAAAACAATCAAGGCAAATTTATTCCCTTTTAAAAATTGTAACCTTTCCAATTCCCTCAAAACAAAATTTGGTTACAAGAAAAGCAAAGACACACATATAGGACTCCATTCTAGTTACTGTAGGAAAAAAAAGCAACAACTGACAGAAGAGACAACATAACAAAAACATTACTGAAATACCAACCTTCGGCACAGGGCACAACTATCAGAGCTCTGTCAATAAAAACCGTGTTTGTAAGATGCTGGGCCACACCAACAACTTGATGATTCTCGAACTTATATAAACATACTTGGAGGAAAAAGCAAGTGGTGCGTTGCTGAAAGAAAAGAAAACATCAGTGCTACAGACTGCAAAAACAGGAAGTGAATGCAGTTATTTCCACAAATCTTAGTTCATTTTGGATTGGTGGCAAACATATGTTCTACAGTTAAGGGATCAGGCGGTACAGCTGACCCTCTTTTATCTACGGATTTTAGCATCCACGGCTTGAAAACATTAAAAAAAAAGTATAAATTCCTTTTTATATGAGGAACACCATATTGTTATGCCACTGGATTCAGAAATTTATTTGAATACTAAGCATACTCCTTTTAGACAAAAATCTATTCCTGTTTACTCCAAAATTCTTTCACTCATCCAGGGATGATTTTTCATTTTACTAGTCTCCAGTCATGATTTCCATGTATGACCAAACTTATATGCTTCTTTAACATTGTAGGGAAGAGGGATAGATGGTGAGGCAAGCTTATCTATTTTCCTCTCTGGTGTTAACACATGCTCAGCAAAGGATTCTGGAAGCAATTGTTTATCTAGCTCCAGTAGGCTCAGTTAGAGCAGAATCCATTCTTTCCTAGCTTAAGCTTTTATTGCGTGGTTTACTGCAGACATGCTGCTGCAACCCAGCACTGAAAGTCTCTGTTTCTGAAGCCTTTGTATCAATCCACTGCTAGTGCTGCTTAAAAAAACCCATACTGCTAGGACAAAGAGGAAAGGTGGAGCGGGGAGATATGAAAAGACTTTGGCCCTGAACAGATGGACCAAGCCCGTGCTACCTGGCCCAGGTCCTAATCTGGATCAATCTCGAGGCTAGGGCACCATGGACTTTCTATTGTTACATGCCCCTTACTTTATTCACTTGTTGCCGCTCAGAAAGGTAAGAGTTGAGCAGTGCTGTCTGTTCTCCTGGGATTTGCTATGGAGTTTCAATGAAAATGAGGTCATTTAGACCTGCGTTAAGACACCTTAGCCCTGAGATCAGGCCAGATCCACTAGATCTGATTCTGGTCTGTCAGATACAGGCCCGATCCTGGTCCAGGGCTAATGGCCTGCATTGTCTAAATAGGATGATGTGAGGCCAGGAGAAATGCATGGTCTGAGTGTACAGGCCCTATGTCAGAGTCTTTGTTAACTGGGTTAATATGAATAGAGTGCCATGGGTATTTTTTGCAGGCATGTTATTATAACTCTTTTCAGTTATAAATTGGTACAAGAGGTGGTATCTCATTCAAATCATTTATTGTTAGAACAGTCTCTAGAAAGTTAGCAAATTGATTGTTCTCTGGCTTTCATGAATCATGCTAATATTAGTGTGAGTTTATGTTATTTTCAGAGTTGTACTACAGAGTATGTTTTAACCTTATGCCATAATGACAGCATTGTATGTTCAGCTAACAGAGAATGCCCATAGGTTTGGCTCTGTTAGTTGCATACATATAAAACTGAATTCCAGGTTTCTAGACTAGGTAGGGAAAGAAAGGGGGAAAAATGATGTCCTTTGCAACTGTCTGAGATAATACAAGTTATGTAAGTCAGCACATACATATTTTCCATTGACCTTTTGTTGGGATTGACTATTGGTTTTAGACTTTGGAGTAGGATGGGCAATTGCAGTTGAGTCCAGGAATCAGTGTTCTGTCCTGGGACCCTCAACCATACACCAGACTGCCCCCCTAATGAGGGAGGAAGAGAAAAACTGGTCATAGCTAGTGAACATCCAGCCATATCCAAGTTTGTTCCTCATTTTTATGTTAAAGAGAAGACCTATACAGCAAGGGGTGCAGTTATGTGTGAGACTAAATGAAGGGAAATAATTATCAAATACCCCCTAATAAAATTTTCTCTTCAGTCCTCAACATTCTAGCACTGCAGAAAGTTAAGGCTGTAAGTCATTCAGACTTACAGTTCACACACTTGCGGTATGACTGAAAGAAAATTTCATTGAGAGAGGGAGGTGGGCATTGCCCTCAATATGAATTCTGCCTCTCTCAATGAAATTTTCTTTCAGTCATACCGCAAGTGTGTGAAC
>NC_056523.1:294763782-294803127 GCF_019175285.1 Sceloporus undulatus | reverse complement strand
TACTTGCAATTTATTTTCTTACATTCAGAACTATTTTACATAGGCACATCCTAGTTAAAGTTTTAACAAATGTTTCAATGTGACAAATTTAATATTAGTTTGTAAACAATATGTCAAACACGCAGGAAGCTATGTTTCTTGGCCATATTATCTCTTTCATATTGTTCTCTCAGAGAATATTGGATTTCTTTTAGCCTCTGAATGGCACATGTGTTTGAATTTGTGGAGCTTCATTGGCATGTTTGTCTATATTCTGCAGAGTTTGTCTTCTTGTAGACTCCTTTTTTCATTTTAAAAGCTTAAGCTGTATTTTCATTGCTTCTCACTATGGAGATATATTATTCATTTTAAAAATGTGAGAAACTGAAGAGTTATGCTGGATGATTCTATTCAGCAGCTGGATTTCTTGCCTCTTCACCTTTGGCTGTTTATATCTAAACCCTAACAATTTAACATGCTAAAATATAGCTACTTTGGTGAAATCTTTGCGTTAGGGCTGGGACTAAATGGAGCACATTAAAATAATGTACACATAGCTTAATATAGTACCTGGAACACAAGTAGTGGAACTTAGGTGCAGGTTGCCATATTTATGTTCTTAAATGTATGTTCTTGGCAACTGACTTCTTTTTCAAAGCAGGTATGCATGCATTTCAGGAGATAAGAAGTTTTATGAATGTGCCTGTCACAAATACTTTAAAAGAAAACGTATAACTAAATTGCTATGTGTCAGAATGCTGCTTGAAAGTTCTATTAACCTATTAGTTCATTCTCTTGATTTTAATTTTCTATAACTTTCCTTGGTGATTTTGGATTTGTCTGCTGTGCTTTCAGTATGGCTTGTTCAGTTATAGGAAAGATAACAGAAACTTTGTTTTATCATGCTCTTGATATTCCCTGGTTCTACAACAGTGGGTTAGGATTACAGGAATGCATTGATGAAGCCAGGACCAGAGTTCTGGAGCCAAGAAAGTATTTGAAGTCTACCTTCCTCATGTGAAAATCGCTGTGCATTTCATTTATAGAGTTAGAGTGGACATGAGAAAGATTTATTTTGCCCATCAAGAAGACTGCAGTACTGCTACTTGTTTTTTTCTAGCATAGCATGGTATCAGCTGGTACCCCCTTACTGAGTCCTCCATATCTTCTTCATATCTCCAGGAGCATGTGAAAAAAATTATTTTTTCATATACTTGTCTATTTATCTTTCTGTGCTGTTTCTAATATGAAAGGACAAGCACGCCTCCTTCCAAATGAATGGTTGTTAGCAAGGGAAACCAAAGGGGATGACAAAAAATGGTTTGGTTCCCCCCTCCCTCCCATTTTGCTCCCAGGCTGGTCACTGGGCTGTTGCAGGGGGTCAAGGTGTTCATCTACCATCTTCTCTTTATTTAAAGTGGCACAGTGGTAGGATACGTTGACAGAAGAGAAGCTTATATGCACTAAAGAGATACAGGTTGACTATCCCTTATCTGAAAACCCAAAATGCTCCAGAATCTGAAACTCAGCATGCTGACATTACACCAAAAGTACAGTGGTTCTGTGTACACAAACTTTGTTTGATGCGCAAAATTATTAAATATGTTGTATAAAATTACCTCAGACTATGTGTATAAACTGTATATGAAACATAAATGAATGTTGTGTTTAGACTTGGGCCCCATCTCCAAGATGCCTCATTATGTATATGCAAATAGTCCAAAATCTAAAACATTTCTGGCCCCAAGCACTTCAGATAAGGGCTGTTCAGCCTGTACATGTTCTACTTCTCAAATAATCATCGCAGAAGGTTTAATGTACAATTTCTCCCTGTCCCCCGTATGTTATCATGGAGACTAAATATGCATGACAGGAAACAGAAATATTGGAGTGTTGTTACTGTAGTCTGGGCCAATGAAATATTATACTGTCTAGAATTGAGGATAAATTGAAATTAGTTTGATACGTGCTGTTGCTCGTGAATACTCTGTTTCATTATAACTCACAATTCTGAAGATGTGTGTACATTAAACCATGTATATTATACACATAATATGTGTAAATGAAAAATGCAAATACAAAAAAAGGTGTGATCCCTTGTGTAATGTTTTTAATAGAACAGCAGAGTCTTTGTATTGGTGAGCTGGCGATCTGCAGATTTGACCACCTGCAGATCGCCACATCCCATATTATTCAACAATGGTGCATGCACTTCATTACCATTAAATAATATGGGGCACAAGCATGATTTTTTTGCCATCCACTGGGGAGGGGGCAAATCGAACCCCTGCAGATGGGAAGATTCCAAGGTACTTACAGCCCATTTCTACTCAGCTATTAGAAAATATGAAAGTGATGCATGCTCCAAAGGCAAATAATATGGTCTTTATCTCCTCTTGCCACTACTAGCTGGTGACTGGATTTAATACTTCTGTTGCTTTAATACTTGTTGTACAAAAATAAGCACAGAGACAGATGGAGAGAGAAGGGAAAGAAGGCTTTTACAAGCCTACCTTGTCTGTCAAGAATGGTACTATGCATTGCACAGAATGGGCTTCTCTGAGCAGTAAAATTGGTGTTCATTGTATAAAACTTACATGTACACTACAAACTGTTCACATTACTAACCAGTTTTATGACTTTGGATACACTGAAGCATCATTACATTGTCAAATCATATGTGTATCTTGATATTTCTTCAGTTTTGTTCTGGTTTGAGAAAGGAACAGGAAAGAAAAATGTATCAGAGATGCCACCTTTAATCATCATTCTAAACTTTATGTCCACATGTTCTGGTAGATGGATTTTGACTATTAATTTGGTTTTGTATGTTTTCTCTGTGTGATATTTGTGCATTATTAGATGACTAGACTGGCCAAGGCAGACCTGTTACACTTGCCTGAATTAGGCATTGTTTGCCATGCCACTAAACCTGCCGCCAAGTGACAACTTCATGGGGGAAATGAGAGCGGAGTCTGGCCTGCAGAAGATGGACGCCCTGTCTCTGTTTTTGTTATTTTATTTTATTTTGCTTTCTTTTCTTTTCTCTTCTTCCTTTTTTTTTTTTTTTTTTTACAAAAATTGTCCCTATTTTGCTTTTAATTCTTTTATTTCTACCTGTGAACTGGTTCTTCAGTTCTGTAAAAATGGTGTTCTGTTATAAAAGTTCATGATTCATTTTAAACTTGATCCTGTGAAACTGTTTCATAAATGGAATTCTCTTAGCCAAAAACCTCTTTAGTAGGAGCCAAATACCATGTTAGGCTTTTTTATACTTTGAGCTAAATCCAGTTGTTAGTCCCTAATAGCATCAGTAGGAGATTGTCACATCAGCTGAATTAATAAAACTTGCAGAGGTGTTGACTTAATAACAGGGTGGATTTTATTTAAATCACTACTCAGAAAGATTTGATTTAATCGATATACCTCTCCCCCCCAAAAAAGGTCACTCCTCCTCGCTATAAGCATAACATATTTTACACAACTCAGAGTTACCGCAGACTCATTTTTGCTGGTATAATCTTAATATTTACAACCAGATGATGGTTTCATTTTTAGAATAACAACTTTTCAGATTAATTTTTCAGTTATTTAAGAATACTGTTTTGGTTATACTATTAGAAACACATCATAGTTAGATAATTATGAAATTGTGAACTGAACTATCTTCATTTTAATAGGTTATCATTCATATTTGAACAAATTGTCTGCTTTATATTGGAAGGAGAAAAATCATTATTTTAATAATAACAATTTACATAGTTTAATTTAACTCAAACATTAACATTATAGTTTATATAGTTTTGTATTTGCTTTCATTTTTACTGCTTGTCTCTTCCGCCTCACACTTAGCTTCTCCTGCAAATCTATTGCACTCCCAGTCTCCCAACAATCTGTTCATTGAATGTTTCGAAACTTAACACTTAAGAGATATGGAGTTGATTCTGTGTACATAGATTTGCAAAAGAGCAATGGAATTTTGATCTCTGCAGACACAATCCATCGTTCTGAGAACTATAAAAGCAGGCATCTGTTGTAATATCTTCTGGATAGAAAACCTGCCCAGTAATCTTGCAGAAACATCAATACAAACAAAAGTGGACTGGAAGAACATGTTATTGTGAATGGATTAATGGAATGTATGTACCAAACATTTTAAACATTGCATGAAAATACATGCTACTTAATTAAAAACTAATCTCAATTTCAATCAAAAAATCCTATTTAAATAACTTTTTTATTTTTCTGATTAAAAAAACCCCATTGATTTTTATCCACCCTGTGATTAACAGTTGGATGTAGCACTTTGAAATTAAATGCTATATGCAATTCTAAGTGTGCATAACTGGAAGTAAAAATCTAATAAAATCAATTGACCTCACGAAACCTGGCTAGAATTTGGTTGTTAGACCAATAGCAGAACCCAGTTGTTTCTGTTAGCTCAAAGTATTGCAGTTGTTCTATATATTTATTTTATTTTCTGAAATACATTCTGGAGAGCTTATTCCTCTTGAAATGCTCTCTGAAAATCACTCAGAGCTTTACTGGACCTTCTTTAACTCTTCATATGGAGCAGTATTATATAGCTTAGCATGTCAGTTGCCAGTACCTAAAGAGACAATAGCTCCTTTCATCCTTGAATTGCATGGGAGTCACTTTTCCATTATGTGTGCCTCTGCACTGGATTGCCCCATGGAAAAGATAACTCTCATTTGGTTGGGATAATATGTAAAAGGGGCCAATGTTGTTTCAACATTAGTAGATGTTTTGTAATATTTATTATTAAGATTAATTTCTGGAACAAATCTTTAAAAACTGGAGAACACTCAAAATAATTGTGAAATGAACTATGAAGTATTGACCAGTGTTTGTTTTGTATACTGTCTTCTCTTTACTGTAGCATTCTATGGGAAGACGACAAGCACCACAATTTTTTCCCTTCCATCTTGACATATGATTCTCTTATAACAGCAGAGGCACATCATAGAAGTGTTTTCGTCAAGTTTGAATATTTTCTGCGAAAACTTGCCAAGAAAAATTCCGACTGTCTTTTGTTACTTTTCTCTGCAGCAGAGATGACAGATCACAAATTATATTGTCATCCTTTTTTCATCACATCTCTCTCTCTCTCTTTCTCTCTTTTAAATAAAGAATTTCTATGTACTGTGAAACTAATGGTAAATTAATGTAAGCAGATAGTATTACTAGAAAGAAACCTTCATGAAGATACTGATTTTTCTGATGGCCTAAAAGTTATATACTAAATCCACATAAATTTTGAGAGGTATAAAGATGATCTCAAGTGAGGGGTAAGACTCCAGCAAGAATTTTAAATTGACAAACAATTTATATAAATTGATGAGTAATTATTAATCAGTTTAAAATGACATGGTCTTGCTCTGAATGAATGGTCTTTCTGTGTGTGTATGCGTGCGCATGTACACGTACAGATTTCATATCATGCTTATAAGGATGTCATTTTAGCTGTTGTCAGTGCTTGGTGTTCTTAACAGGAAAGAATTTCACCTCTGTGACTGTCTTGGGGATATTGTTACTACTGAAATAGATTTTTATTTTATTGTGAATGTGTATCCCAATTTTCTTTCTTAATCTGAGAAAAGTCTAGATATCTATAGTCGGGTCCAAAATAAGTAGATCAAAATAGTTGAGAGCTTTTTGTTTTGTTTGCTTTTGAGGGTAGCTTATATTGTGTAAACATTTTGACTACCCTGTCACTGAAGTTCTGTTTGTCTGATTATTTTTTAATCTATGTGGTTTTGAAAGTGGGTTTTCAGAAATTAAAACTTTTTTTATTTTAAAAGTGAAACATGGCAAAGATTTTTTATCGGGAAACAAATACGTTCTCTTTCATGTTTCTGTTTAATTTCTTTAGTTACTGTGGTCTAGAATGATAATCCTTGTAGGCTTGTATTCATTTGGTACCCCTCCAGTGACTGAGGTCTTGATGCATTGGAAGCTTCCATCAGCAGAACAGGGAAAGAGACTTCTTTTCATGAATTTCCTTGCTGTTCCTACTTCCAAAATGTTCCCCAGTCAGCTGGAGCACAGTTTGATGGCTGCAGGAATCTGTGGGTAGGAGAGGGAATTGCTCAGAAATTTGTTCCTCTTTGTTTTGCTGGCAGAAGCCTCTGCTGAATCAAAAGCTCCCCTGTTAGCACAGAGACCAGTTGGATATATAGTTCATTATACTTCAGCTGTGGAAGGCTGCAGTCTTATATACATTTCACATAAGTCACATTTTGCTCAGGGCTTCCTTCTGAGTAAGCATGTATGGCATGGCACTTGAAATAATCAAAATTACTCACCATTCAAATCTGGCAAGATTGCCACAGATTTTTTAGTAGTCCATATATTCATTTGATTTTGAGCTTTACATTAGAAATAAGAGCATTTAGGTGTTTGAATTGTACAAAAATCATGAAAGGTTAGCTAGTTTGTATATACTAGGCCATAGATTGGTTTTAACATAATTTGGTTTTTAGGTTTATTTTGCCACTGTATGATTGGGAAGCTCAGGTCAGCCTTCGGATTTTGTGGGAGAAATAGTGCAGTTCTTTAGGCTAACTTCTAGTGACAGAAACATTCTGTCATTTTTAATGTACACCCATATAGAAGTTAATGCATTGTTCTGAAAGTATGTGTTTTCCTGTGGAAGGTGGAAACAAGCATTTTAAAATTAAGTATCTTGCTTTCTTCAGCAATGTAACAAGGTAATGAGATTCTTTGTGAGGACCAAATTGCCTAGAATATTTGCAGTTACTTTGACCAGTATTACTTCAGCATAGATGACTACTAGACAGAATACTGTACATTATGCAGTTTGTTATTTCTGGTGCATTTTTCAGCTGATAATTTCAGATCTGTGTATCTGTTATATTTTACTCTTGGGGTTTCTTAGGCTAGCTGCTGAGTTTTAAGCAAAAGTTACACTAATTATTGTATGTGCCTTTGGGGAAGGCATGCTTTTAATAAAGTTCAGTGTGCTTAGTTGTCCATGGATATTGCTAAACATTTTTGGGCTAATATCCCAAAGATGCAGTGAACATGTGGTATGTTGTACTGAATTAAGTATTGAACCCAGAAGATGTTTTGAGGGAGACTGGCAAAATGTGCTTGCCCCTTGCTAATAAAGAGTCGACAGGTTGGGAACTGCCTTAACTACGTCTGCTTGGTGGAAAGGTATTATTTAACTATGGTTTGGACGTTCAGACATAGCAGTAGTTTTGTCTGCATAGTGCTATTGTGACTTAAAAAGTCTCCTGGCAAAAACTTGAGATCATTCACTCACTTACTCCTGAAGTTCAGGAGTGGATTTAGTCAACTGAGGTATCTAAGCTATAGATCACTTTGGATCTGAGTTTCTTGTGTTGTTGCATCAGGCTGACAACTGGCAGTCATTTGGCAACACTTTTTACTGTCCCGTTGAACAGAAGAAAAGGACAGAGTTTGGTTAGCACACTCCTATTTCTTCCTTTTTTTTTCCTTTTGACTGATTTGGTTATTTGCCATTTCTGGGGATTAAACTTTAAAAAATGTTCTTCTTTTCTGTATCTGATGTTCTGTGTGCTATTAGTGATGCAGCCAACACGAACGGTTGTCATGTGTAACACAACTTTCGATCACCGTGAAAACAACGTCCTGCGAAAGCGTCCATGCTTGATATCGTTTGGTTCATGAACATTAAGTTTCCAGTACAGGTGACCCATAGCTCAAAGTGTTAAATAATTGTCTACATTGTTCAGTTTTTAAAAGTAAAAATCTGGTAATGAGCTTGCTAGTTTTGCTCACTTGTTGTTCCTAGTGGAGCAGGGGAAAAGGAAAAACTTGAATAATTTTATTTTTTGTAAGGCTCTCATAGATTGATTTTTTTCTTTACTATTTTTAAGTTGAAGGGTAATAGTAAATGGAAAAATGACACTTGGGAGATGGCCTTACTCTTGCTAACAAAAATATTTGCTCTTCAGGTAAAATTCCAGACGAAGCCAAAGCCCTTTCTCTCTTGGCTCCTGCTCCTACAATGACAAGCCTGATTCCTGGTGGAGGACTGCTTCCTATACCAACACCTCCCGTGAGTTCTGTAAGTACAACTGAATTTGATCATTAAACAGAAGTTGTTACAACTTATCGGGGAGTGTGATCCCCCCCACATATTTTTGATACGTTTTCCATTACAGTGATGACGTTTGACACATCTTAATATGATGTGTAAATAAATTGATTAGATAAACCTAAAATACTAAGGAAGATTTAGAGTTCTCTACATACATCAATACAAACAAAAGTGGACTGAGATAGTTGGGCAGGAGAAAAGAGAAGTTCAGACAGGTTGACTCAGATCTTCCAATGATTCTAGGAGTTGATAGGTGCTAAACTTTGCTGAGTTGAAGAAACTAACCTGGTTAAATAGTAATGCTTAATTTTGAGCTATTCTGCATGTTAATGTGAGTGTAACCAATTGCACTGTCATTGAACTGCCTTTTTCCTCTGAAGAGTAGTGCCTTACTGGCCTCATGGTTTCTGATGATGTAGTAAATATAGGTGACTTGACTTCTTTTGAGCTCAGGGTTGGAAGAAAATAATCCTGCCTGTTGCCATAAAAATAACCCTTTGTTTTCAGATTGGAATTCCTCTTAGTTCACTGGGAGCTATACCAGCAGCAGCGTTGGATCATAATATTACAGCTATTGGAGATATACCCCAGCCACCCATTATGGGCAATGTGGATCCTTCTAAGATTGATGAAATTAGAAGGACTGTGTATGTTGGAAATTTGAATTCCCAGGTAAATGTTTTTGCAACATTGGACTGCACAAATGGAAAGTGTGGTTTCATATTCTGTAGTTTGATAGCTCTAATCTTAACAAAGTGAAAGAACATCTACTTCACTTGGCTTTCCTGATTGATGTGTGCAAAGGTTATAAACTACAGGAATCGAAAAAATGAGTTTTATTCCCACCTTGTAAATTATTTTGCTATATACAGCACCAGTGCAAAAATAACAGTTCCTTACAGCAGGGCTAGGCAATGTTTTCGACATAAAGGATGCAATTTTTTGTAACCTTAATTCCTAGCACATTTAGGAAAATGTTTTCCTATTCATAGCAATACCACTTCCTTTCTTTGCATAAAATGTTTACAAATGCTGAACTATTTCCATGTGCATTTCAGTTTTTAACAAGATTGCATATCTCTGTGTTAAGATTAGTAAGAACAGCAGCATGTGGGAAAGAGGATCATTCTTTCCCTCTTCAGTTGCAATCCTCCTCCATACAGACATTAGAAGGAGAGTAAAGTGAGGTACATCAAAATACCTTCCTAAAGCTAAAAACAAGGAGAAGCATAAGAACAGAACAGCAGCTGCTTCTCTCTGCATTTCTTTCTTCCCAAATTTTATTGGGCTTATTACAGCCAGCACCACAGATTCTTTCTGGATCACTGTGCTAAAGGAAAAAGGCATTACCTCCCTCAAAATCTTATCCTTCCCTGGAACTGCCACTCCTGGTGCCCAAAGCAGTGTACCTCATCATTGTAAAATTGCTGAATTACAGGTAACCTGTCTTTTGTTCTTAGTGTTTGTGATTATTAAAGAGGATGTGGAGCCATAGTTTGTTTTCCCATCCATTTTTGTGACAGAAGGGTCACGCTACAGTGCACATGCATTAGGGAGGGTTAGAGACACTTCAGAAATAGTTTGGTCTGACACCACCTTAACTGCAGTGGCTCAGTGCTCCACAGTATGGTGCCACAACACACTACAATTGCCAGAATTCCATTGCATTGAGCCAGGGCAGTTAAAGTGGTGTCAAACTGGATTATTTCTGCAGTGTGGATGCAGCCAGTGTAGAATGTTCAAAGTTAATATGTTTTCTTAACTAATCCTCCCCCTTTTCTCTCTTCCTTTCTCTTTTAAGACGACTACAGCTGATCAGTTGCTTGAGTTTTTTAAGCAAGTTGGGGAAGTCAAGTTTGTGCGAATGGCGGGTGATGAAACTCAACCAACACGTTTCGCTTTTGTGGAATTTGCTGACCAAAATTCAGTACCTAGAGCTCTTGCCTTTAATGGAGTTGTGTTTGGAGACAGGCCACTAAAGTAAGAACTTATGCAAATACTAGCAAAATAAATTAAAAATAAATCAGTGTAATTGTAGCCCTGTCCTTTGGAATTTTGCCACATGTGCAATTTGTTTCAGTCTTATGAAACTACTGTTTAACATAGAGATATCATTTTCTGCTTTCAAAAAATAATGGTGTTTCCATAGTGCTGTTTGTATGTATTTCCCTCCCAAATGTGACCCTGATGCAAAGCCATCTGCACTTCTTGTTGTGTGTTTTCAAGTCATTGCTGACTTATATTTATATCTGTCCTAACTTTTTTCCCAGAAGGCGAACCTATCATAGGGTTTTCTTGGTAAAATTTGTTCAGAGGGTTGTTCTAGAAGTTGTTCTTTAATTTTGGCAGTTGTGTGACCAAATACAGCCACCTCTTGTCTCCCTTCGGCCCTCAACTTTCACGGGGAGTAGGAGTGCAGCCACCACCCTGGGTAAAATGGAAAAAACACAAATATAGGCCTGCTTTTTTTTTTAACCTTAGAGAACACTTTTCTAGGCATCTGCAGGTCTTTCAGCATAACTTTATGGTTAATCTCCAGTGGAAGGTGACCATAGAATCACACTGGAGGACTTGCAGATGCCTAGAGAGAACTTTTTTTATTTTATTTTATTTTATTTTATTTTTTGGTGGCAGGGACTAATAAAGTATTCTGCAAATAATCAAATCCATGAATGCTTAACTCACAAATGTGGAGGGAGGGCGGTAGATGATACTTCCAGTATTGAATGAAGGTATCTTCCAGATGCAAAAATGGCACCAGTGAGCCATTCCTTAGTATATTTAAGAGTATTCTTAAGCCACTTTGCATCACAATCTGGGAAAGAGATGGGACAGAACAACAACAACAGTTGTTTATAAATTGAGTTGTATTCCATCTGCTTAAGCTATGAAGAAAACTGTGTACACATTTACAGTGTAAAAGCACACATTGTACTATAAAAGATGTTTATAAGACAAAAGAAGTAAAATGAAAACAATAGTGCAAATCTGCTCTTTACATGGTCTTTAAATTTCAGATAGTACAGTGGTGCCTCGGGTTACGAAATTAATTCGTTCCGCGGCCGCTTTCGTAACCCGAAAAGCCTTCGTAAGCCGAATTGCCATAGGCACTAATGGGGAAAAGCCGCGTTTCGTGCGAAAAAGCCGAAAAAAGCACCAAAAATTTTCTTCGTATCCCGAAAAAACATTCGTAACCCGGAACAATGATTTCCTATGGGATTTTTTCGTATCCCGAAAATTTCGTAACCTGGGTATTTCGTATCCCGAGGTACCACTGTATTGTGACTTTGTGATGGATTTTATTTTGTTCTTCAAATCTACTCTAATATTTAAAATTAGTAGTTCATAGTCTGTGCCACATTCTGCTCTTGGTTTTTCAGAACTCTTGTTAGTCCCCATTTCTTTTCTTGATTACATTGTACATTAACAGGTATAGCGGCCTAAATCCTATTTGGTTAGTCCCAGGTAGAGTAAATCAATAAAAACAATTGTTAAATGGTGAGTCATTGTGTAGCTAAATCACATTGATTCAACAGATCTACTTTAGTATGCATTAATAATAAGATTCAGGTTAGTACTTTAATATGAAGTATGCGTCATTAGGCATAAAGTTGGTTCCATGTAGAATAGATCCTTTCTGTTGATGGAACTATTGTAATTGTTCACTTAGCAAGTTCCCATTGATGTAATGTATTTTCTCTTGTTGGGACTAACAGTAGGATTTAATCTTGTGTGTATGTGTATGTATATGCAGAGATGTGCAAACTGAATCAAATCTACTTGTTTAATTTAGAATAAATCACTCCAATAATGCAATAGTGAAGCCTCCTGAAATGACACCACAAGCTGCTGCTAAGGAGTTAGAAGAAGTGATGAAAAGAGTACGGGAAGCCCAGTCTTTTATATCTGCTGCTATTGAGCCAGGTATGATACTACTTGCATTGCAGGAAAGGATTATTTCATCTGGTATGAATCTCAGAGTGTATTTGGGAGAGCATTTAAAAAAAGAAATAGAAGAGCTTTTTAAAAAAGAAAAGACAATCCTGAACCACAGCCAATAAACAAAATTCAATTGTAACCCATTAGGTTTGATGTGATCTAACTGGTTTAGTCACTGAGTGTTTTTAATATTTTACAGTCAAGATTATGCTGATCAGGTCCCTCATAGCACTGCGTTTTCTTGTCAAAGTGTAAATAGCCATTAAACCAAGTTAATAACCATTAAACAAGTTTATGCCTTTTCTCTCCCTAGTCCAGTGCCTTCCACCATCTTTCCTTCCATCAGTTCTTTCCCTCCACTGCTCCTTTTCTTTCAGCTGACAAAACAGTTGACTTTTCCTCCTTTCTTTGTCTCTGGACACTCTGGTTCTTGAGGTCAAATATTTCTGGTCCCAGGAAACCATGGTACATGATCAGGTGCTGCCCTGTTCTTTTCATTGGCGGGGTTCAGAGAAAACTTCTCATTTTGTTAAACCTGTTCTCTCATTAGAAAACCATATTTTATGAAACTGGGTTGTGATTAAATTGTGAAACGTTAGTGAAAATTCTAGCAGCTTCTGTGAAGTGGCAGGATGGAGTTGCTTCTGGTGTCCAGCATGTTTCAACAAACTGTGGATTATAATCCCATATGTGTACTTAAAACTGGGATTGTGAAACATGTTTTTTAAAAACAGGGACTATAACATTGAATAAGACCTCTGTTGCCATTCCTCCCCTTCACAGAAGCTGTTAAAGTTTTCCTAAATATTCTGTGACATCTAGTTTCAAAGAGGCTTCACATACAGAATCATTTGTTATGTGATTGTGTGCTTTTGTCTTACCTACCTTATAATTGGCACTTATGAATCTTAGATCTCTTGTCTCACTTCATTTAAGAGGTGTATAATTTTTTAAAAAAGAAACTTCCAAATGAAAATGTTTTGTCCTTCATTACTGCAAATCTAGTTCATTTTTTTCAGCTAGGTGGCTAGAGGTCCTTTAATCAATCTGAGATTGAAAAATAGTTCTTCTCAAAATCAGTGACCTCACAGATATCCTTTGACAAACTTTAGAAAAAATGAAGAAAAATTAGTCCTTCATTTGCAGGGAGGGGCAACTGTGAAAGGCTAAGGGGCCTCATTAGCTTTCAAGGAGACCTTGGAGGGCTGCACTCTATAACACACACACTGAACCTGCTCCTATCAAAAATAAAAATTAGCCCCAGGTGCCCTGTGTCATCTTTTAGGTGACATAGGGTATTCTCACCATGTTTTGGGGAGTTTCTGGGCTTCAGTTGGCTAAGGGGAAGGTGTCAAAATGTGAAGGAAATCCCCCCACTCCCTAGACTGCATTGTGGGGCAAATTGTTTTTTAAAAAACTATTTTGTGCATTTTTTTAACCCTCGGTGGTCTGGGGGCCTCCAAACATTATAAAAGTGCCCTCCGCACTCCCAGAAGTTATTCTGGAACATTTTAAGCCCTGGGGAGCACTGAGGGGCACAAAAATGACCCTGGCAACTACATGGAATCTGCAGACTGCACTTTGTCCAACCCTGGTGTATTGCTTGACTTATTAACTGAATATAAATGCATTACTGAGTATGTAATTTTATGTATGCATTTTATGTAGGTGGATTATTTTTCTTGTTCTGGGATTGTTTCCATTATAGGGCATTCCACTGCCTAACTTTCTGGCATTGTAAGCATAACTATTTTATTATATGTGGACTTTGACAATAAAATGCAGTGCTGAGCAGGTACATTTCTGCAAACCTTTTGAAATTGCTGTCTTGGAACCTGTATATTTTCTCTCTGAAGTCAGTTTTACAAAACATGTTTTTGTGCATTGTGGCAGCAACCTAAATCCCATTCCTTATTTAGCTAGCTGTTTATAATTATCTGGTTTATGTGTACTGCTGCAGGATGGCTGCACTCAACGAATATATGCAATGACTTTCTTGGATGTTTCTGAAGGATTTTTGCAAAGAAGGAAGATGTGCAGAGAGTAGGCCCCTTGCAATATATGTGGTATATTCCACTTGTGCCAGATTGTTAGCGGGGATCTTTAAATATTCTGAGCTTACACTGCAAAGTCGTTTTTTCTCTCAGAGTCTGGAAAGAGCAGTGAAAGGAAAGGTGGTCGATCGCGTTCGCATTCACGTTCAGTATCCAGATCTAGTTCAAAATCTCGAAGGAAAAGGTCGCACTCAAAACGCAGGTAAAATTTTGAAACTGAAAACTTCTCTGAAAATAATAGTTGTCTTCTGTGTTGTAAATAACATTTGTAAATCATACTGGCTAAAGTATGTTGAGACTTGGGACAGATGAAGGAAATGAACTTCTTTTATATTTGCATTTGGATTTCTCATTTCTTACCAAGCTTAGATGTCAGCCCTATGGAACAACAGTTTGGGGGAGTATCAAAAAATGAAAGAAATCTACAGCAAGTGACCCCATTTGGCAAGTCTTCTGTCCTTCTATGGTTTCATTCTCTCGAATTGTGGTTTTGCAAAAGATTTCTACCATACTTTGCTCCTGCTGCCCCTTACAAAAATCTGGTAGGAATGGAGTGAGGCTGTTTCCCTTTCTATACGATTTCTATATGATGAAGGGTGTGTTATAGACTGCTGCTCAGATACCTCCAGTGGAATTCTTGCAGCTCCTTCCCTTTCCCACTGTAACTGAGGAAGTGAGAACCTTCCTGCTCAGGTGAGTCATAGAACCAACCCCTAACTCTCATCTCAAGTGGGCGACTCTTCTCCCACTGCTCCATCATCAAAGACCCGGTTTTTTTAATGGTCTCACTCACCTCCAAAATTTCCTAAGTATGGAAGAGAATCGGATTTTTCTTTGCTTTATTGGGGACAGAAGGGCCTACAGATTTTCGTGTCTTTCCTTTAGTTTGTGCACAGCCCCACATATATTCATAGAGTTGCAGGGCAGTAGTAGTTGTCCAAATCCAGAAAAGAGGAGACATTCTAATCTGTTACATTCATTGCTTACTCCTCATTGCAGCATCTTGCATCTGTCTGGGTCTCTGATTTTGTCACTCCAGTCAAACCATCCTGAACATGCCTGATTTCTTCTGATCTTGTGGATTAAACACTGCCTGGAAATACTTGGATAGGGCAAAGCCTGGAAATACAGTCGGCCCTTCTTATACACAGATTTTTTATACACGGATTCAAGCATCCACAGTTTGAAAATATTTTTTAAAAAGTATAAATTTCAAATATCGAACCTTGATTTTCCATATTTTATAAGGCACACCATTTTAATAATAATAAATAATAAAAAATTTATTTTTATACCACCCTTCCGAAGATCAGGGCGGTTAACAGCACAATAAAATACAACATCACAATAATACCACAATATTAAAACAAAAACAGGATAAAACCCCCTTTAGCCAATCCTCTTTGCCACAGAAGAGGAAGGGAGGCCCACTGGACTTTAGTCGGGGAATGCAAGATGGAACAGAAAGGTTTTCAGATCCTTTCTGAATTGGGCCAGGGAGGTGGTCGAGCGGAGCTCTATGGGCAGCGTGTTCCAAAGGGCCGGGGCAGCGATGGAAAATGTCCTCCTCGTAGTGGAGGACAGCCTAGCCCCTGGCACCCTAAGGAGTTGCTGCCCAGATGTTCTGAGGGTGCGGGACAGAATGTACGGGGAGAGGCGGTCCTTTAGGTATCCTGGGCCCAAGCCACTTAGGGCTTTATAGGTCATCACCAACACCTTATATTGTGCCCGGAAGCGAATAGGCAACCAATGCAGATCTTTAAGCACCGGTGTAATATGGCTGGCCCTGGAGGTTCCAGTGACCAGCCTGGCTGCCATATTCTGTACCATTTGTAGCTTCCGGGTTTGGTATAAGGGTTGCCCCATGTAGAGTGCGTTGCAGAAATCCAATCTCGAGGTTACCAGAGCGTGTACTACCGTTTCAATGTCCCTCTGGGCCAGGTATGGGCGCAGCTGGCGAATGAGCCAAAGCTGATAGCAGGTGTTCTTGACCGTCGCATTCACCTGAGCCGTCAGGTGAAGCGACGAATCAAGAAGCACCCCCAGACTGCGCAATGAGTCCTTCACAGGGAGCGTGACCCCGTTCAGGACAGGTGGAACTACCGCCATTCCTGGACCAGGGGGACCTATCACAAGTACCTCCGTCTTCTCTGGATTCAATTTGAGTTGATTTTCCCTCATCCAGCCCATTACTGACTCCAGACAGGCCACGAGAGGAGAGACGCCATCTTCAGTCACTGCATCAGTCGGAGACTTTTGCTATGTCATTACTTTTAATGGAACTTGAGCATCCATGGATTTTGTTATACACAGGGGATGTTGGAACCAAACCCCAGTGTATAACAAGGGTCCACTGTACTGGATGCTGTACACTTCATTTCTTGTCTCCTGCACTTGGTGAATCTTTTCATGAACCATGAGAAGTCCTTTCTTGAGCTGCCCTAACCAATCCAACTTATGGGATTTTAGCTGGAACCTGATGTCCTTGCTGTTTTTTCATTGGACTACATAAACTTCTTATTCCATATGGAATGTGACTCTTACAGGCCTGGTCCCTCTCTCATTGGACCATCTTATCAGCTGCCCTTGTTGGAGGATCTTGCTTCCAAGAACTTTGATTGCTCCCTACAATAGTGAGTTGTCCCATGTGACATGGAGGCTGCCATGCCATTCCTTCTTCCTCCAGCCACCATAGTAGTCTGTTGGAACATATCACTCAGAAAATGAAGAACCCAAGGTTGGTCTCCCAATGAAAGGGAACTGGTCAGCATTCGGCAGTATAGTACTCATGGATGCTCTTTATACTGATAATCAGTAAGATTTACTGGACCTTCCAGGTTTCTCTTAGTACCATGGCATGTCCATTCTCTTCTCTGTCACCCTTCTCTTTCAGGTCTGGTGCACTATTTAAGGACTGCTATCCACATTTCACCTTCTATGGAAGGAGAACAATCTGGCCAGTGCTCTCAGCAGGGCTTACAGATTCTGCCATGACCTTTTCCAGCAATTTCTGCAAGTTGTTCATAAAGTGGGGCATGCCAATTGTAGATCTCTTTGTATTACCCCCGAACATTCAGTGACTCATCTTTTTGATTTAGGTTTGAAATGGGAAGGTCTCACTGGGCACTGCATACTGTTCAGCATGTGCCTACTCACACAACCTTGGCCTTTGTCCCTCACATCTCTTGAGGGAAGTTTCTCAGACCAAGCTGAATCTCCTCACCGTTGACTATGGTGAGATGAGGAATTTCTTGGAGGAATATCTCTACTGGGCATCAATAGGGTAGCAATCTGCCCTCAAACTTAGACACTAGTCCTAATGTGAGGCCTGGATAGACTGAGTTTCAGACAGCAGCTCTTTTCCTGAATGACATGACACTCCCTCCTCCTGTGGCTGGTAGCTTGCTAATCCCCTATTTGTGTGAGTCATGGAGACTACGAAGAAGGAGCACAGGTTGTTTACCTGTAACTGTATTTCTTCAAGTTCACACAATACCATCCATGAAACTGAAGGTTTAGGCAGGAAGCATGTTGCTTAGGTATGTGGGAGTGGATGGGGCTTCCATTCAAACGCTTTCATAATAGCTCTAGACGGGTTCCAAATGATGCATTGCTCAGCAGATAACTCATTTGTGTGAGTTCATAGATGACCCCATAAAGAACTACAGTGATAAGTAGGCAAACTGTCCATTTCTTCACTATTCGCAGAGCAGAAGGAAAAGTTGTCACAATGTTTTTCCATCAAATACAGTTTGTACATTTTACAAAAGCCCATCACAAAATATCCCTCACTTCTTCTGCATATGCCACAGGATTCAAACCTGAAGCAAAAAACCCATATTATTTTCATTACAGATAATATTCGGGTTTAACAGTTTCAAGTGTGAAATAAGACTAGCTTTTTCCAAATATTTTGAACTTCACAATATATCAGAATTGTATTCCTCGTGTTCATGTGGTATCTGCATTCACGTATAGTGATGAGGCAGAATTGCAGAGAATTTGGTTGTTATTCCTAAACAAATCATGATTGTAAGCCAGGAATTGGTTGTTGTTCATTTACAAATCCTGTTATTAAAAAGTAACAATCAGCATGCTGGTTAGTGTATCTGACACAGTGAGTAAGAGCTTGAAATATGTGTGTGGATGCTTCTTGGGTAGTCTGTGACAGTGTAACTAGACACAAAAAAATTGGCTTGTGTGGATACACAATAGAATATTGATCCTGTTCCAAATGTACACCGCACCCTGCTGGAAAGGACTCAAAAGTACAACATACTGCCATTCCAGAATACACAACTAAAATACTCATGAGAGAGGTGGCTATCCAGCCTCTGTTTAAAGACCTCCAAAGAAAGATAATCTTCCACTCTTGAGGTAATCAATTCCACTATTGAACATTTCTTACAGTAAAGATGTTCTTCCTAGTGTTTAGGTGGAATCTCTTTTCTTGTAATTTGAATCTCTTAGTTTATGTTCTAGTTTCTGGAGCATCAGAAAACAGTCTTAATCTATTTTCTGCTTGGCGTCTCTTCAAATATTTAAAGATTGCTATCAGAAGATTGCTATCTCAGTCTTCTCTTCTCCAAACTAAACATACCCAGACCCCTAAGGTTTCCAGGCATTTGATCATCTGGGTTGCCCTCCTCTGGACATATTCCTGAACTGTAGTGACCAGCACTGAACACAGTATTCCAAGTGAAATCTTACAAAGCAGAATAGAGTGGCACTACTACTTCTATTGATCTGGGCTATGCTCCTATTGATGCACCCTAGAATTGCAGTGTCATTTTTGGCCATTGCATCACACTGTTGATTATGTTTAGCTTTTAGTCTACTAAGACCCCTACATCATTTTCATAAGTACTGCTTTTAAGACAGGTATTACCAGCCTGTACATTATGGGTTTTTCCCCCTTCAAGTAGTACAGTCAACCCTCCTTATCCATGGATTCAAGCATCCACGGCTTGAAAATATTCCCAAAAAAGTATAAATTCTAAATAGCAAACCTTGATTTTCTGTTTTATATAAGGGACACCATTTTGCTATGCCATTATATTTAATGCACTTGAGCATCCATTGATTATGTTATCCATGGGAAATCCTAGAACCAAACCCCAGCAGATACCAAAGGCCCTTTGTACTGTACATTTATCCCTGTTGAAATTCATTTTGTTAATTTTGGGCCAGCTCCAATCTGTCAAGGTCATTTTGAATTCTGACCAGGAAGGAGTCTGAACACACATAGTGGGGTTGTTTTGCAGAAGTACAGTTCATAGATGGTTTCTTCTTGTGCATAACTTTGAATGGGGCACAAAGGAGATTTTGTATGTTCTCATAACACAGGTATTCTTCCTGCAAATGATGGTTTGATTTGATCAAGAATACCAGCTTTTGTTGTGATGCTTTTTATTATTCAGTAATGAAAATACACCTAAGTCATAGTTTTGACAGAAAGACCAACTAAATAAATACATTTAAAAATTGGAAAGCTCAGTAAGATTTCTAAAAAAAAAGGGAAATATAGCCCAAACTCTCCTGAATTGGGAGATGTAGTGGAGCTTCATTGTCATAGCTACATTTCTTGATGCAATCCCCTTAGAAGCCAGGCAGCCCCACCAGCACAGGAATTTCCGAGGCTCTGTAGAGCAGGGCTGTGAGTGAAGAAACACTTTGGCTTTCTGCCACAAAGCCTCGTTGCCAAGAGAGGGTTGGATGCGTCTTCTCTCACTACCCTATTCCTCAGCATGTCACAAATGCCAATGTTTTTGGGACTGCCTGTTTTGGGGAGCCCTTTCTTTGCAGTGAAGCAACAACTGTAAATATGAATTCCATTATTTGTTATGCTATGGGGCTGGCTTATCACATCATAAATACTGAACAGAGTACCAGCCACGGTTCGCAACAGCCACTGTTGGTCAATTCACATGCTTAGCCATCTGGAAGAGCTTCATACTCAGGATGGAGTGGGCAGGTCCACAATCAGTCCCCTTCATGGCCATTTCTGTACACACAAATGCACACATAAAGCAAATGTTTGTATGCATGGTGGCAATCTACACAATAATTTACTTCCGCATACAATTGGGTAGGGAATTTTGTATTGCATCACACGTACATCATAATGTGTTGAGGTGGTTTGATATTGCTGTGCATGTCATGATCTCATATTGAACTATTTTCTTTTAGCCCATGTTTTAAGTTTCCAACTTGGTTGCCTTTTTTGAACTATTTTATTTATTTACTTACTTTCTCCAGTTATGAAATTAGCAGTTACAAAATTGGTAAGGTGTTTAATTTATTTTTAAATAAATTAAGGAGCCCTGGTGGCGCAGTGGTTAAATGCCTGTACTGCAGCCATTCACTCAAAACCACAAGGTTGCGAGTTCAAGACCAGCAAAAGGGCCCAAGCTCGACTCAGTCTTGCATCCTTCCAAGGTCGCTAAAATGAGTACCCAGACTGTTGGGGGCAAATTAGCTTACTTGCTAATTAGCTTACTTGCTGTTCACCGCTATGATCTTTGGAATAGCGGTATATAAATAAAACAAATTATTATTATTATTATTTTGTGATGTTTAGTAACCTCCTTGGATATTAAAAAGTAGCATTTGAGGAGGCTAAAAGCAAGGTAAATAGTTAAAATTGTTATAAGAATCAATAAACGACAGTTTAAAATTTTAAAACAGTTTAATTCTTCCAAAAAACAGCAAAGTGAGAACCAGTTGCAATTCTGAATAGAGTGCAGTGTACCATCTTGGAGAAACAGGAGAAACACTCACTCCTGTGTTTGTGTCAAGCACGTCTCAGCAGGTGATTGCGTTGTCAAGGAGTCACTCTTCAAGATCATAACATCTGGACAAGTTCATAACAAGATAGACGGTCTCTTACATAGTCAAGGCCCCACTCCTTTTTTGGCTTTAAAATGAATACGTGTTATGGCTAAACTAAAGATGCTCATAGTGTAGTTTGGACAACCAAGGGTGGGTTATACTTTATAAGAAATGATTTATAAACTGACTGGTGAATCAATACAGCTTTAGCATTTATCTTTTACCATTACAGGAGTAGGTCTCGGGACAGATCCCGATCTAGTCAGAAGGATAGGCGCAGGTCCAGAAGTCCAGTGAAAAAACGCTCAAAATCTAAAGAACGACGGAGATCAAGAAGCCGTTCTCCTTCTCGGTGAGCTTTTGTTTAAAGTTACTGTTTTTCAAAGCCATTGTCAGATGTGAAAAGCTGCACACTATGATTTGTATACTGGCTACAGGGCTACAGTGTTGCTATGTTGTCTTGCAATCCAAATATCTTTTTTACCCCTCATACTAACAAATGGATCTCACCACAGTGTGACAGTTAGCCTAATGTTAGCCTTCCTTTATTAAACGTAATACTTCCAGTAGATACTGTTTTATTATTTCTCTGCCCTCAGTTGTTGCGTCTCCCTTTGAAGAGAAATGCTTAAGAGTTACAGTATTCTTGTTACTTGAATTTGGTGCTCAGCTATATGGCAATGAGTACTGGATGTGTTAAATTAATAGATGTTTACTTTTCACAGGGAGAAGAGGAAGGAGAGCAAAGAGAGGATCAGAGAAAAAGAGAAGATTAGAGAGAAAGACAGAGATAAGGAAAAAGAAAAGGATTGGGACAAAGACAAAGACAGGGGCAGAGAAAGGGATAGGGACAAAGAACGGGGCAGAGAGAGGGAGAGAGAGAAGGAAAAGAACAAAGATAGAGAAAAAGACAGAGTGAAAGATAAAGAGAAGGATAGAGAAAAGGACAGAGAAAAGGAAAAAGACAGGGAGAAGGAAAAAGAAAAAGGAAAGGACAAAGAGGAGAAGGAAGAAAAAGATAAGGCAGACTATTTAGACAGAGAAGTGGAAAGGGTTAGAGAGAGAGAGACAAAAAAGGAGGGAGACAGAGAGAAAGATGACAAAGAACAGACAAAAATAAAAGAGGAAGAAAGGGAGAAAGACCGCGAGAGAGAAAAAGATGGAGAGAAAACCAATGAAAAAGAAAGAGAGAAGGACAAGGAAGTCGAGAGGGCAAAAGACAAGGATAAGGAAAGGGACCGAGATAAAGAAAAGGAAAGAGAAGAAAAAAGGAAGAAAGAGAAAAGATCCAAGACACCTCCCAGAAGTTACAGTTCCTCAAGAAGATCACGTAGTTCCAGCAGGTTTGATTTGTCATAAATTCTGTAGATTTTCTGTTTTTTTTAGTAGAAGCTGAGTGACACATTGCACTTATTAAGAGCTATGTACAGTAAATCATATTCAAATTGGTTTCTTGTCAGTGTTTGATATTGTCATCCACATTCTCTTATAGCTTGTCTTGGATAGTTTGGGTCATGATTATACCATGGTTTTGCTCTTTTCTGCCAGACTACTTTCAGCACTTGGTTCCAAGGCATTTAAATTAAACAATGCCACAGGGCTCCATCTTGTCTCTTATGTTCTTTAATAGTCAGCTCTCTGTGACCACAGACTCTATCCTTGGATTCCACCATCCATGGTTTGAACATTCTCTCTCTCTCTCTCTCTCTCTCTCTCTCTCTCTCTCTCTCTGTGTGTGTGTGTGTGTGTTCCAAAAAGGAAGCCTTGATTTTGCCATTTTATATAAGTAATACCACTTTACTGTGCCAGTGAATATAATGGAACTTGAGCATCCAAAGATTTTGGTATCCACAGGGTGTCCTAGAACCAAATCCCAGTGGATACCAAATGGTGTCCCTTATATAAAATGGTGTACAGCAAACTTTACTTTTTGGAATTTTTAAAATTATATATTCAACCCACTGTTGGTTGAATCTATGAATATGGAGGGCCAACTGTGTAAAACAGAAATAATATAGCAAAACAATGGATTATATATATATATATATGTGTGTGTGTGTGTGTGTGTGTGTGTGTTGTGATGTGTCTCAAACTGTATTCTTGTCTATAGCATTGTTACAACTATAGTTGACACTTGATATCCACAGATTCGTTATCCATGAATTCAACCATCTATGGTTTGAAAATATTTTAAGAAATGTACATTAAAAAAATGCAAATATTGATTTTGCTATTTTATATAAGGGACCATTTTACTACCCTGTTGTAAATAATGGGACTTGAGCATCCACAGATTTTGGTATCTTGGAACTAAACCCCAGTGGATAACAAGGGCCCACTGTAGTCTAGCACAATAGTGAATGATAATTTGTTTACAACTGTGTTCGTTTCAAATAAAATTTGTTTAATGGTATTTTTATTCTTTTAATAATAATCAATTTAAATAGTGTAACAATTTGTTTTAATGTATCACTTTCGTATGTTTTAATTGTAGCTGCTCTTGAGTCCCAGTTCTAGGAAAAGAGTGGGATACAAATAATAATAATAATAATAATAATAATAATAATAATAATAATAATAATAATACACAACTATGATATTCCAAGGGCAGTTTCCTGTAGAAAATAGTAACATTCAGTATCAAATTATTAAAACACTAATTTTAAATATAAAAATAATTTAAAATGTCTGACAGCTATTAATACAGAATAAAACTTTTTCATTTAAAAGACAGAGGCAGTAAAAAGCCTTTTAAAAAGAAGTCATATATAGAGCCAAACATGATCTCTCAAAAGCAATTTTTATACAGTACTGTAGCAGCCTCTCCACTACTAGCAGAAATATCACAGACTTGGAACAATCACTAAAGAAATTCAGAGAAGAAAGTGCAAAAGCAGGCTTACTGTTAAACATAAAGAAAACAACAATGACAATGGAGGATTTTCATAAATTCAACCTATATGACAAGGAAATCAAAATAGTTAGAGATTTTCCTTACCTTGGATCAGACAATTAGAACGGATACTGCAGTCAAGAAATCAGAAAAGGATTAGGAATAGGAAGCACAGCTATGAAAGAACTACACACAATCCTAAAGTGTGAAGAAAGATATACAGCTGAACACTAAAGTTAGAATCGTTCAAGCCATTGTATTCCCTATTACCATGTATGACTGAGACAGTGAAGGAAGCAGATGGGAAGAAAATTAATTCATTTGAGATGTGGTGCTGGAGAAGAATGCTGAGGATACCATGGACAGCTAAAAAGACAAACAAATGGGTCATAGAACAGATCATGCCTGAACTCTCCCTGGAAGCCAAGATGACTAAATTGAGGCTGTCATATTTTGGCCACATAATGAGAAGACACGACTCATTAGAAAAGAAAGTGATGCTGGGGAAGGTGGAGGGAAGTGGAAAGAGAGGAAGACCACATGCCAGATGGATAGATTCAAATCAGGGAGACCATGGGCCTGGCCTGCAGGATCTGTGCAGGGAGGTAGAGTATAGGAGTCTTGGAGATGTCTCATTCACAGGGTCACCATGGGTCAAGATTGATTTGAAAGCAGCTAGCAACAAATAACAAAGCAGCCTCTGCACCCTTGTGCCCACCAACCTTACTTATCTTAAAAGCAAGATAGTAGTAAGGCTTTTGAAGATTGTCTTACAACACAAGCAGGTTTGGGCCTTGATGTACCCTTTAAAGGTGAATAACAGAACTTTGACATATTATGGCAACCAGTGCATAAGGTATAGAATTGTCCCAATACAATATGAATGTGTTGCCATAGTGGGGACATGAATAGTTACAGTGTGCCAACTGAAGTCATATTTAAAGGTACCTTCACATGATAAAGCATGTTACAATCTGAATAGAATCAGGGCATGAATAATTGAGGTTAGGTCCACTTTCCCAAGATGGAATTACAACTGATGTACTGAATGAAGTTGTTACAAGGTACTCCTGACTAATCCACTTATGATTCCCCACTTAGCAGTGAAATGAGAACTTGGTCTTTCAGGTCCTCAGTCCTGATAAAGTGTTCCTGTCCAAAATGTTTCCATCTTGTCTAGATTAATCTTGGGCATTTTTGCCTTCATTTATCTCAAAATCATCTCCAGCCACCAGCTCAGGAATTCCACAATGCCCTAGGCATAGTGGAAGGAAAACAGCAGTTGGATTTTGTGCCATTCACTTATTGATGGAATTGTCTTCCATCTCTGCAGCTGATTTCCCCCATATTAAACAGTCTTGGAGAGGAGATAAACTGCAAAAAATGTGACAGGAAAAGTGATGGAAGAATTTGGACAGGAGCTTCTGCCAGCCTAGCAGTTTGAAAGTATGTAAATGCAAGTAGATAAATAGGTACCACTTCTTAGTGGGAAGGCAACAGCATTCGGTACAGTCTTGCTGGCCACATGACTACCGGAGTAGTTTTTGGACAAAGCTGGCTCTTCGGCTTAGTAATGGAGATGAGCACTGCCCCCTACAGTCAATTATGACTAGACATTCATGTCAAGGGAAAACCTTTATCTTTATAGTTGGCTAATTTAATACAGTGGTGACCAGGAGCTGTCTACACAGAAACATTTTATTGTTCATTTTCCTTGTGAAATTGTAATTGCTACCGGATTGACTAATCTTTATAATGTATGACCCTATAGAGATAGACGGAAGAGGAAGAGCCGAAGTCCCTCAAAGTCTCCCAGACCATCCAAAATCACAAAGAGGAAATCTTCCCGGTCTCCATCTCCAAGGAAGTAAGTATAAAGACAACCATGCACAAATTTTTACCACGTCCCCAGTTGTTGTTGTTGTTGTTGTTGTTGTTGTTGTTATTATTATTATTATTGAGAGGTGTTTGTCATGAGCTGATGTGGGAGTATGCTTTTGACATTCTGGGTTAGTTGGAAATAATTTTGAAATCAAGTACAGTCCACCCTTGGCTGGCCCCCCCCCCCCCCCGTGTAAGCCAAATACCGCACATGCTCAAGCCACATTCAAGTGAATGGGGCTCGTGCATGTGGCGGCGCAGCGGTGTGGCAGTGTGTGCATAGTACTGCAACGCATGTGCCATGAGCGCACACCCCATTCATCCGAATGTGATGTGCCGCCCCGCACCCTCCCACACAGCTTTTGGCATATGCTGAAAGCCACGTATAGTGAGCCCATGTATAATGCGGGCGCACTGTAGGTTGAAACTAATATATTCCATTTTCTACGTCTAAGGAAACATGCAGCTTTCTGCAATAGTTTTATCTCTTTCTGAAGTTACACTGGTGCTTCTAGTAAAATAGAATATTACTTTGCACATCTGTTTGGTCACTTAAAATATATTACCTTGCAACATATTTAGCAAACCTGCATGTTGTCAATGAGCGGGATCCATACTTGAGTTTAGTAGAGATCTGTTTCTGTTGGTGGAAGGGGTTGAAACAATGGTTCTTGCCAATTTATCCCCCAAAAGTCACTCCTCTGAATCACATCTGTGAAAAAATTCCAGCATTGTCCTGTTTGGATCTTTCTTTTCTCTAAGAACAGAAGGAACTGCGGTTCACAAAAGAGCATGTTTGGATCCAGGCCAAGACTGTTATCCTGGTATTGCAATAGATGGACTAAAGCTGAGAGAAGGGGAAAGACTTGATTGCTTAAGGGTGATTTAAACGGGGAGCTTCCTGATTGATTCCTAAGGCCCTAGTCTAGTCCTACACATATTTTTTGGGAGTAAGCTCTTTGGAATCTAATGGGACCTTACCTCTAAGTAGAAAACTATAGAGTTGTACCTAATTTCTTACCAACTGTCTTGTACCTATATCTTTCCTTTTTTCACTTTTCTTTTCACACAAATTTATGCTGCAATGCATGCTGCGGCAGCCAATGTGGGTTTTACAATTAAAGAAACTTAAAAAATGCAAGCTTTCACTGTTAGTGACATATGCATAGATAGGATGTGTATGTCTTTTGGGGGGGATGCTAAGGAGGTTGGTCTTCTCTTCCTGCTTCTGCAGCACTATACAGCGTCTGAAGGACTGGAGAAGCATCTGGGTGGGGACCCAGCCCAGCTATTCTTCGCCTTGTGGAGAGCAGACAAGATTGGAGAAGCTATGTCTCTATATATTTAAAATGATTACATCTGGATGATGCCAATACATTTTAGTGCTAATATAAACATTTCATGACTGGTTATAGGGACAAAACCATATGCTTCTCCAATCCTTCCCTCTCCTCACAAGGCACAGGATAGCCATAGTGGGGGCGGGTGTAGAAGCTGTATGGTAAGTCAGGGGGTGGGAGGTAGGTGGTATATGGCTCAGCCTAGCATGGGTCTGCACGTGGAACGACTGTGCTACGCTAGCCAGGATTGCAGCCACTATATAATTTTACTTTGAGTACAGTGGACCCTTAAGTGGGGGATCTGTTCCGGACCCCCCCCTCCGCGTAAGGCAAATTCCACCTATGTTTGAGCCCCATTCACTTGAATGGGGCTCGTGTGCACAGCGGCGCACGCTCCCCATTCATCTGATTGGGACGCGCCACCCCATGCGCTCCGCACGGCTTGAGCACATACGCTCATGTCTGCGTATAGCATGCCCACGTACAACACGGGTGCACTGTATTTACTTTAACTATCATCATCATGCATTTAGCAATTGCTTGTTAGCTATGGGCTCCCACTGGTGCTGTGTTGGTTGCCTGCCAGTCTCATGTATGGCTGCATTTTCAGAATTTGTGTAAAAGAGACTCTGGGCATACAGTAAATTTATGAAGAGGAACACGAATGAACCATGTATTACCATAATAATAGACTCTTGTATTACTTTGTTGCAACTGTGAGAAAGAAGTTGTAGCATAAGCTCTCAGGTGTGTCTGAGGAAGTAGACCAAAGTCTACAAAACCAGGTCTGTGTAACAACTTATTTCGCACAGTTAGTCTCAAAGGTGCTACAAGATCTCTTTGCATACTGGTATTCCAGACTAACATGGCTATCTCTCTGAATTATATGATAATAACGATTGCTTTAATTTTTTTTTAAAAAAAACAGAAGCAAGAAGGACAAAAAGACAGAGAAGGAAAGAGATTTGAGTAATGATAGAAGAGAGAGGGAGAGATCCACATCAAAGAAAAAGAGTAGCAAAGACAAAGAGGTTAAAGAGAAATCAGATAAAACCACAGCTTTGAAGGTAAGAAACTTATTTATTTATTTTATATCACATCTTTCTCCTTCTACAGGATCCAAGGATTTACTGCAGTACCACTCATGTCAAAATCATGCTTGGTGGAGAGTGTGGGAGGGAAAGTGGGTCAGAGGATATTCATCTATACATACATTGCTTCAAATATGTATTAGTATTATCTGGATATCTTTCAGCTTGAACTGTGGTGCCCAGAACTGGACACAGTATTCCAGCACAATAAAGTGGAACTACAATTTTTCTCAGTCTGCTTACTGTACTCCTGTTGACACAGTCTAAAATTGCATTGGCTTTTTTGGATGCTGCCATTCATTGTTGACTTATATTTAACTCATGGTTTACTAAGCCTGAGAGCCAGCGTGGCGTAATGATATGAGGATTGGACTACAACACTGGAGACCAGGGTTTGATTCCCAGCTTGGTCATGAAACCTACTGGGTGACCTTGGGCAGGGCACACTTTCTCAACCTCAGGGGAAGGGAAGGGCAAACTTCTGCAGAAATCTTGCCAAGAAAACCCCATTGGAAATTACTTGAAGGCACACAACAATAACACTAGATCCCTTATCCATCTACTTCTGTCAAGCTGGTGTTACCTATCTTATATTTGTTAAGATGTTTATATTTGTTCATTTCATTTTTCCTGCCTAAATTTAGTACCTTACACTTAAGCTTGTTGAAATTCATTTTGTTAGTCTTGGCTCACATCTTCTTTTTGTCTTCAGGGATATTAGTTATCCACTTAATATGGTGTCATCTACATATTTGATAAGCAGGTCCTCTGGTCTCATCCAAGTCATTTATAAAGATGTTGAACAACATTGGGCCCAGAACAGACCATGGTCTCCCCACTAGATACTTATCTCTAGCATGAAAAGGAATCATTTGTAAGTAGTCAGTCAACCAGTTATAAATCCACAGAACAGTATCATCGTCCAGCCTACATTTTTCCAGCTTGTGTACAAGAATACCTGTTTCATAACACTTCTCAGAGCATTTTAATTACTACAGGTAGTGAAAAAGAAGACTGAAAGAAAAGTAGATTTCACTGTACATGATGAATACAGGTGGCTCACATATTATAAGAGGGATCTGTTCTGAGACACTTTGCACATTTAATTTTTGTATAAAATCTGGAACTCTTATTTTTGAAGTGGTAATGTGTTCTCTGTAAGCATTTTCTAGGTCCTCCAACATGATTCTATGGTATGTTTCTTCCAGAGTATGACCTCTGACTCAGGCTGGAGGACCTAGAAATACCCTGAGAAGTGTTCTCTTTAGAATTCTCTAGGTCTTCCAGCACAACTCTATGGTCAACCTCCGGCCAAAGCATACCATAGAATTGCACTGGAGGACTTAGAAAATGCCTAGACAGAGCATATTTTTTCTGCTACGTGAAAGTGAACCCATGTTATATGAATTCGCATAATGCACAGGCTGCCTGTACCATTATGCAGGCTGGTATGTAGTGTGGTATGAAGCAGGAGGGTGCCCAGTTGATATTGGAGCAGTGCCTGGGGAAACTGTTTCCATTGTTGACTCTTTGGAAACAAAGAGTCACTTTTGGGATTGCATATTTACAAAACATAATGTATGGAAATCAAAAATTCAAGCCTGAAACAGACGGACCAAAAGCACCGCTTTCGGGCTGATCCATGGGTGTGGTTTTCAGATGATGCACACCTCTGGATTGGGCTGAAGCTATGCCACAGCTGCCCAAGCTAGGTGCAAAAGGAGCGCAAAAAAAACCCACTCCTAGCTGGTGGTTCATTGCAGACTGCAGCCTTGGTCCTGCACTGAATGGGGAGTGGCTGGTGCTGGAGCAGCCAAGCAGCTGGTCTGCTTGATCCCTCTGATGTTCAACAAACAAAACTATTCAATATATTAATGGCTTGGGGACATTTTTAAGTTTCTGACTCATGCCTGTGTGCTCCTCCTCAAAACCTAATTAGTTGCTATAGCCAAAGTGTGTGTGTGTGTGCGTGTGTGCAAATATGTGCCTTCAAGTCACTTAGACGGGTTACAGACTGCTGAAAAGCGGTGCTCTGCTGCCGCCGCCGCCGCCACCAGTTGCTGCGTGCGGGAACCGCAGCAGCCAAACTGCGCAGTTCCTGGACGCAGCGAAGAAGAAGCACCAAAACAGCGCTTCTTGCGTCCTGGATGGGATGCCGTGAGGCACTACTCGCGCACTCGCAGCATCACATCCGGGGCACGACGTACGGACGCTATGCGTCATACGTCAAAATGGTGGCGCCCGTGTGTATAGGGTGCCGCCATTATTATGCCCCCGTCATGTGCTAGGGGTGAGGCTGGTATGGACGCTAGGTCCTCGGCCAACCCCTAGCATGTGACGGGGGCGCCGCAAAGGCCCGTTTGTAACGGGCCATAGTGACCCTATGAATTCCATAGTATTTTCTTAGACGAGGAATAGTCAGAGGTGTTTTTGCTAGTTCCTTTCTATGAAAATATAGTGTACAATACCTGGTATTTGTTGGTGGTCTTCCATCCAAGTACTAACCAGAGCTGACCCTGCTTAGCTTCCAAGCTCAGACAGAATCTGATGCCTTTAGAGTATTTAGGCCCTCGCAGACTAATTAATCTGATTGTTTGTCAATGTATTATTTGCCTTTGCATTCTTTTCTTGGACTGGGCTCCTTTTATATCACTAATCTTTGCTTTTTACAATGTAGGATAAAGATTTGGGCAAAGAGAATCAGAATTCTGAAATCGATAAACCAGAAGAAAATGCGGCAGTGGAAGAAGAAATTAGATTACAGCAAAATGGGAACTGTCAACCAAATGAAGAAAATATCTCAGTTAAGACTGAAGAAGTGTAAAACATTGAATAGACTTCTTACCCAACTGTGGAAGTAAATACAAAGCATTTTCTCCTGTCCCCCACAATCCACCAAAAGAGGACAAAAAATATCAAGCAATCAACCGGATGTAGTGTATTGTGCTAGCAGTTCTTCCGGTTCTTGTGGCGGTTCTTGAAGCAAGAAGCAGAGCTGACCAATATGAAATGCTGTGACAAAACCCAGCAGCATTAGATTGGATCATCCAAAGGAATCTGCATTTCTGTGATGATAAGATTGTGCAACAGCTGTTACAAATATGTGGATGTAATCTGTACAACCCAGAAAAGCTGCTGAGGATGCATTGGAAATTGTTAAAATATTGGTAGTTTAAAGAGTTTGATGTTTTGCTTTATGGATTTTAAGCTAAACTCCATGTGATATGTTTTGATGATGTGCTTGAAAATGGTGCAAAAATACACATGCTTCCCTTGTTGTTGTAAATGACAGTGATGAAAACTTTTAACCTAACACAGTTTTACAGTTGTTGTGTTTATTTCCCTCAAAGTCAAGTGAAGATTCTTTCTTTTTGTTGCTTGTGTATTTTTTTTTTATATTTTAAATAATTTGCTTATAAATAAGTCTCGGATCTTTCTCTTACTAGTAGTTGATCAATGCATGCTAATGTTCTGGTTCTAGAAAGAACAGCCATGTTTATATTGGATTTCCATTCTGCCAACTATAAGCACATTATGTAGTAATCTCCAAATAACTGGCTTTGTTTTGAGCGTTATGGCAGTGTGCCCAGTCACCTGCAGATAGGACAGATGCCCATGACAAAAATAAATGTTTTGCTTTTGAAATGGGACATGGGAGCACAAGATGATGTGTTAGTGCCTTCTTTGAAACACAGAATAGTGGTTTCTAGTTCTTTTTAATTCCCCATTTTTGAATGCTTGATCTTCTGGATGATTCTATCACAGCAGTAGATGGGTTTTAGAGATCTGTTGGCCCTGTCACCTTGTTATTTGATAACGGGTTGAAGATCTCTTTAAATGAAATCACTCTCATGGCTAAAATTGCTGTTAAAAGATCATCATAAAGTGAGCATGACCCCGCTGTACAATTCAGTTAGTTCCTAAGTTACTGGACCATATGGCAAGTATGAATTAAATAGTTCTGAATAAAAGTACTTCATATTAACTGTATTATGGACTGGGCTGAATGTCTAACAATGAAATCAAAAGTGCCCTTCTTTTGAATATCCTCAAGAGTTCATTTCTGACATGAGTTGTGTTAAGAAGACAGGAGCAGATTGCAAGTAGTCAATGAAAACAATTGCATAGGTTTCTGCTTAATTTTTTGTAAAATAGTTTGTAAGACAGCAGAAGACAAAGTAAGTCTTCTGAATCTGTTTTAGCGTTTTAAGACTGACAACAGAAATTAAAACATAGCTACACTAAAATCAGGAACCATCTGAACGTAACATAAAACAATCAAATTGCCTTACTTCATGGGGAAAATGTACAGAAAAGCCAAGTAAGTATTAACTTCCAAATTTGAACATTTTATGGTAAATGGAAAACAAAACCCATGTAAGGTGATTAAGCCTATTGATTGTGACACTGCTTTAATAGCTCATTATTTTCTATTATAATCTAGAGGCTTTTCTCCCTCCTTTTTTTGGCCTCCATGTACATGAAAATTATAATGAATGCTTTACCATGTAAAGTATGGACAGTAATTTTTTTGATGTTTAGCCACATGCAGTTGGCTGGCAAACAGCATATTCTGATAAAGTAATGACAAATCTCATACGCTTCTTGAAGGACTGTGAAAGACTGTTGGGAAAGCAGCTGTCATATGATGTGTAAGTAGCATAGAGCAAAGACTGTATACTTGTTATCTTTGTTACATCACTAATAAAATTAAGTATTTTAGAGGGAAAACATTTTTATTCACTTCTTGAAGGAATGCTTGAAAGTTGGTTATCATTATTTGCTAGGGAAATTGCATTTTCCTGGTATATGGGTACATTTGTATTGATTCATAGTAAAGCAGATAGAGATACCTGAAATTTCTTGGTAAGTCTATGCAAGTGGCTACTTGCATTTAACTGATCAACTAAGAAGGTTCTGATCCAACTTTAACCTGTTTTCTGGGGATGGTTTTTCTGGCCTCATCACCTCTTGACTTGGCTTCACCAAACTTTGAGGAGAATATGCTGCTGGTTCTGTTCCTCTTCCTGGATTACTGGGTAAATGGTGGATTACTTTTGAAAACTGCATAGCTCTGTGACTGACATCCAAGCCAACATAATCACAGTGAATGGTACCTTTTCCTTTTTTGCTGATATTAATTTCATCTGTTTTTTTCAAAGGAATAAGATTAGCATCTAGTTTTTCCATTCCAACCACTTCAAAATGTTTTGCAGAACCTTTCCTTGTGGCCTTGTACATTGAAGGGGAACCATGTCTTATAAGTGAATGGCTTTCTTCCACATAGATTATCTTCTCTCCATTACATGGTTGAGATGAAACCAACTGCTGCAAGCCAGGTCCAAGGAGAGCCTGCAGATCAGATGGAATAGAAGTCATGGCCTTTTTACTAAGTACTTATAAGAATATAGTATATTCAGAGGTATAGTCTGTTGATGTAGGTTTTTTAAAATAATAATAATAATAATAATAATAATAATAATAATAATAATAATAATAATAATAATAATATAATTATAAAGCTAAAAGAATGAGGAGAAAAATCAGCAAATGAATGGTCTTCAGTACGATTGGTGAAGCATATTGACATGGTCCTGTGACCAGCCTAGTGGCATTGCTCTACATGTGTATTAACACCATCACTTTTGTTTGGGTGAGTTCATTAACTTTCTACTGCTCCCCTCAGTACATCACTTCCATACATGTTCTTCCACCCCTCAACTGTTGACCTAGAAATGACCACTATCGTTTTTACAAATACCCATCAGGGTTCAAGAGAAAAAAGCTTTCCCAAAGCCATTCAGTTTTATAAACACAATTTGCTGCTCATTGCTACTGAGCATAACCTGTTTGAACAAATTTGCTAAGAAAACTATAATAGGGATGCCTTAGAGTTTCCATAAGCTGTAATGATTTGAAGGCACACAACACTGTGGCAGATACATAGTCTGTACCATTGAAAATTATGTAGAAACAATCACAACCCTGTGTTGGTTTGTTTTCATTTTACATTTACTGCAGCCTTTCTAACTACATTTCCATGGACAACTGCATGAGGAATACCATAACAAAGTCCTAATGATTACTGGTCTCTTGTTCAGCTGCATTATAGCTATGCTGTTTGTAATTTTTTTAAAGTACAGGAAATAGGAACTGGCTGCTTTAAAACTGATGCTTTAAAATATGGTACCCAAACTTTGGTCCTCCAGATGTTTTGGACTTCAGTTCCCAGAAGCCACAGCCAGCTAGTCAATGGGGATTCTGGGAGTGGAAATCCAAAACAGCTGAAAGGAACCATTGCATTAAAAGAATGCTTGGCTTACCACTGGAAAGGTTCCTTCCATATTCTGCGTAGCACTGCTATATCTGGGATTTGGTACAACTGGCCAGCACACTTTTCTAGATCTGTAAGTAGAGGTGGTTTAAACTTGAAGATATGTTACTAATATCAAAAGCTACCCATTTCAAATAAGATCATATGAATAAGATTACTGATCGTATTATTCACAAATGAAATTCAGCTGGCAAAAATGGGGAAAACAGTATTTATGAACTGAAACAACCCACGTCTGCACCAGGCTTCCATCAGAGACTCTTCACAGCTGATAAGCCAAGTGCTACTAAACATTATGCTGCCTGACACAGTTGTTTCCACCAACAACCTGGAGTTGACACTAAATCCAATGTCACATGAAATATTTTTCAAATCAAAGCAGAGAGAGAGAAGAACGAGAACGGTACTGTGGTAGTTGGGAATAGACTCTTCCTCTGCTATATTGCCATGCCTGTGATTTACAGGAATTCTATTTTAAAAGTATTTATTGATAACTGTTAATATGTATTGGTTTTGTGTTATTTGTTGTTGTTCCCCACTTTAAGCCACAGAGAGAGGCAGGTAATAAATAATATAATATGTAATACAATAATGTTATTATTATTAGTGCTACTCAAAGTGTTGGTCCCGGGACTGAGGCTGGTTCCTAGAGTGGTGTTAACCTCTGGCGAGTTTCCAGAAAAGAAAAGAAAAGAAAAATGAAAAGAAAAACAATTGTAGCCAATAGGCACAACAACTGACCATAGTTGCTAGCACATTGAAAAATTGCTGGTCCCCAACACTGAATATAGCAATAGCAAGTATATTTCTAAGCCACTATATCAGTGAATTAACACTCTCTAAGCAGTTTACAATGTGTAAGCCAATTCTCCCCAACAAGCTGAGTGCTCATTTTACCAACCTACAGAAGGATGGAGGGCTGAGTGGACCCTGGAGCCCTGCCTGGGATTGAATTCACAACCTTGTGACTAAGTTGCTGCTCACAGGCTATTTGGGAGCCCTGGTGGTGCAGTGGTTAAATGCCTGTAACCACTGCACCATGAGGGCTTCCAAATAGCCTGAGAAAAACTGTTTTACCAACAATGCCTACTCAAACCAAAGGATTGCCATCTTAAAGTCTTTCTAATTTTACCTTAAACCAATCTGACCAGGATCCAATGGTGTACATTTACTGGATTGCACTGCTTCTGCTAGGACCAGCACTTCTCCCTTATTGCTGTAGCCCCCGGGCTCTCTAAAATATGCTGCTGCTGCTAGCTAAGAAACCCTCTGGAGCAGGTTTTGGACATGACACAGATTGCTGGAGCAGGTTAGGGAGGTGAAGAATGTTCCAGTTCTACTGGGATTTGATACTGAAGAACGCCATCGGATCTTGGTCTCTGTATGAATAGCTGCTTTGTACTATAACCTCTATTGTGCAGAGAAAGGAATATTTAAGGATAGTGAAATGCCAAAAATCTAGTTAGATGTATTTGGGAAAGGTGGTGTGGATCTACTTCAACCCTTTCAGAAAATATTTACTCTAAAAATATTGACCTAAATCCTCTTTTAATCTTGACAGAGTAGATCCCTTGAATCAGTTGGATTTACCTGGGTGTTAATTCACCATTCAACAATTGATTCAGTGGGTCTATGTCTAATCTATGACCAACAACCTTTGCCTCTTCTTTTACTACTGTGTTATTTTGAATTCCACTCTTTATGATTGATAAATAATATGGTCATGCAAAGCAATTGAAAGTTTCACAATGTCATGAAAAACCTCTTACCTTTTAAATACTAAGGAATAAACCATGACAACAAAGAGCATGGTGAGTATGATGCCAAGACAGAGGCCAGCAAGAATTCTTTCAAATTCCCCTTCATCTGAGAACAAACAATGAAAGATACATAAGTCTGAACAAAAAAGAACTGCGACAGAATGATCACCCTTCCAATACTGAGTATCTTGAAAATCTTATGAATTTAGTTATGTACTATGAAGTGAGGAACTGGGCAAGGTTAGAACAGAGTGAGCCTTTGTAATATTGGGGAATATGGGGGAAAGGATATAAAAAAGAGGCATGACTTTAAAAAAAGTCAGATAGGGACAGCTGTAAATATATATAGGGACAGGGGCAGTTAGGAATGGATTAAATCTAGAGAGGAACAGATGGCATAGGTCCATTAGGAAGAGGGGAATGGAGGAGATCTGAATAGGGTTTTGAGGAGTTGAGAGTGACCAAAGAGATCTGCAGGAAGTGTTACTTTGTTTGAAACAGAGCAATAGTATGGGGACCTTATTATCCAGGGGGGTTCTGTTCCAGACTGCATCACCCGAAGAGACCATGGTTGGGGAGGGCAGGCTGTATGTATATTGTGTGTGGAAGTACCATAAAGCTAGACATTTGTTTTATTTGTTATCAAATAAACATTTTTTAAATTTTCTACATCTCTATCTTGTTGTTTTAATTTAATAATTAACAAGGAAGAATAGTCACACTTTACCACAACTGAAACCAGCCACCAATGCATCCATTTGTCTAGTATAGTGGACACCTTGAGGCCCAAGTACCAGATCCAGGGAAAGATCTTTAAGGTAAAAGGGGCAGGTTAGTGATAGGAGCCCTAGGGTTGGAACCCTTTCCTCCTGCTTTGCTGCATGTCCAACATCAGTCACTTGATCCTCGCCACCTCTTCACCATACACTACATCTATTTATGCCATATTGTTAGCATACCCGACACCCCCCCCCCCCCACACACACACTGTATATAGGTCTCATATTTTCATATTTTCTATTTAGAGTCAGGTATGTTTTCACAGGTCATGATGGCTTTTGGACCACTAGAAAGTTTCCCATGGGAAAGGCGCATTGACTTGAAGACATGTGAAGGATCTAGATAATACCAAAATACGTTAAATGAGTTTGCTGATTAGTCCATCCCCACCCATCCCCAGGCTAGTCACATATCCTCTTGCTCTGGAAACACAAGCAGTACCACTGAACTAAGGTGAGTAAGACTATACCTCCTACCTATCCCCTGCTGTGTTTCTAACCAACTTCCTTATCCATTTTGGGATTGTCCCAGATCCAATCAGAATTAATCCAGAGTTAATATCATCTACTGAAGTTGCCCCTTTTCTTAAATCCTGTAAGAAAGCACTCAAACCCTTTATACTTCATGTGGGAACATTAAGTACCCCTTGAGGGCACCAAACTGGATATATACATCCAACCCATACATGCTCCCTGTGCATACAGCTGCCACCTACCATAGCTCTGTCCAACTGTCACCCTTGTATACTGTCTAAACCATACCCCTCTTTCTGTGGATTCTTCTACAAGACTTGCAGATATCACCCTCCCTACAACCTTAAGTTTCCACTATCCAAATTTCCATACCTCTGTTTCAGTTAGCCTTGTATGGTATTTCAGACTGAATAGTTAGTTACTGTGAGTTAGGGCAGAAAAATGAAATGCATAGATCTAGGATGGGGGGCACCTGGCTGAATAAGACTACATGTGAAAGGGATCTAGGAATCCAAGTAGACCACAAGTTGAACATGACTCAACAGTGTGATGCAGTAGCTAACAAGGACAATGCAATTTTAATAATAATAATAATAATAATAATAATAATAATAATAATAATAATAATAATAATAATAATATAGTTTTTATTTATATCTTCCTGCCTCTCCCGATGGATCGAGGCGGGGTCACAACAGAGTTAAAAACAATTACAATATTACAATATTAGTTACCACATAATTAAAACCACAGCTAAAAACATGAAACATCAATCAATCGCAAGATCAGATGCTCTCGTTCCATACCAATAGTCTTCATAGGAGGTCAGGAGGATATGCGCGGTGAAAGAGCTCTGTCTTTACCGCCTTCTTGAAAATTTCCAAGGATGTAATAAGGCGAGTCTCCTCTGGGAGTCTATTCCATAGTCTAGGGGCAGCTATGCTGAATGCTTTTTGGGAAGTAAAAACATGTTTGGATGCTGGTACCTCCAGCAGATTCTTCCCACTTGTTCTAAGAGTGCAGGGCGGATTGTATTGGGAGATGCATTCCCGTCAGTAACCAGGGCCCAAGCCATGTAGGGCTTTAAAGGTAATGCCCAACACCTTGTATTGTGCCCGGAAGCTGATTGGGAGCCAGTGTAGATCTTTCAAGATAGGTGTTATATGGTCAAGTCTCGAAGAACTAGTGACCAACCTGGCTGCCGCATTTTGCACTAGTTGGAACTTCCGAACTTGATACAAGGGTAGCCCCATGTAGAGTGCATTACAGAAATCAAGACGAGAGATTACCAGAGCATGTACTACAGCTTCAAGGTCTTTTCAGTTGAGGTAGGGTCGCAGTTGGCGTATCAGCCGAAATTGGTACCAAGCACTTCTGGCCGTTGCATCTACTTGAGATGACAAACGTAGAGACAGATCCAGAAGTACCCCCAAACTGCGAACTTCCTCCTTCAGGGGAAATGTAACCCCGTCTAGGAGAGGAGGACAAATTTCCTTCCCAGACCTAAGGAACCTATGACAAGTACCTCCGTTTTCTCTGGATTCAGCCTGAGTTTGTTTTTCCTCATCCAGCCTATTACTGACTCAAGGCAGGAGTTCAGAGGGGAGATGCCATCTTTAGTCACTGTAGCAGTTGGAGACATGGAGAAACATATTTGGGTGTCATCAGCGTACTGATAACCCCGCGCCCCATGACTCTGCATGATCTCTCCCAACGGTTTCATGTAAATGTTAAATAGCATGGGGGACAGAATGGTGCCTTGAGGGATGCCAGATGTAAGCTCTTTCCTAGAAGAGCAACTGTCCCCCAGCCTCACCATCTGGGACCTGCCTGAGAGGTAGGATTGGAGCCACTGGAGC
>NC_056523.1:294762497-294763772 GCF_019175285.1 Sceloporus undulatus | reverse complement strand
GCAGTGCCCCCTATGACTAACTCCCTCAGGCGTTCCAGAAGGATACCGCCCCCTCTGCCTCCGCTCCGGACGCTGTTGCTGCCGCCGTCGTCGTCGGACTGCACCCCTTTTGCCGGGCGGTTTCTCCCGGCGGTTTCGGAGGTGCGCTTCTGCGCACCGCCCCGGGGGAGCCGCCCTTGGACTTGGGGAAACATCCCCTCTGTGACCGGGACAGTCTGGCCTTGGCGTTTGGCGGCCAGTTGGGGAGCGCAGGCCCTTTAAGGACCATCTGGGGGGAAGCCTGGGAGGAGCCCCGCCAGTGAGAGAGGCGGGGATAAAAGCCGGCCCGCCGGACCCTCCCGACACGCCCCCTCTGCCTCCGCTCCGGACGCTGTTGCTGCCGCCGTCGTCGTCGGACTGCACCCCTTTTGCCGGGCGGTTTCTCCCGGCGGTTTCGGAGGTGCGCTTCTGCGCACCGCCCCGGGGGAGCCGCCCTTGGACTTGGGGAAACATCGCAGCTGCGCTGCTGCGCAGCTGCGCAACTCCGGTTGGGTGTGGAAGGTTTGGTTGCCCAGGGAGCATGAGGATGCCTAACGTGACTGCCCTCTGCTCCATCAATCGCCATAGGGGGGTGGGGGGAGATTAGGGATGCGGGGGATGCCGGGGCCAGGGACGACATCGGGGAGGGCGGGGCTCCGATTGAGGTAGTGTGGGGCAGGGGGAGGTATGGCGGTGGGAGAAGGGACTTCCGTTCCAGGGGAAGACAGGATAGATGCATCATATCTATCACGCCTTCCTGTCCCCCTCCCAGCCTGAAGGACCTGAGGGTCTCTCCAACCGTGCCACAAACCCTGTCGCTGCTCCTGTGCAATGCCAGGTCTGTTAATAACAAGGCCCACATCCTCCAGGATCTCCTGGAGGACTCGAAGTGTGACCTGGCTTGCATTACCGAGACCTGGCTGGGGCCTGAAGGGGATGCTGTGTGGGCTCAGGCCCTGCCTGCTGGGTACTCGGTGAAGGACCAGCGCAGGTTAGGTGGGCGGGGGGGGGTGTGGCCTTGGTACATAAGAACACCGTGTCCCTCACCAGGAACCACATCCGACAGACCTCCTATATTGAGTGTATTTACCTGACCCTAAAGGCTAGGGACAGTCTAGGGATTCTGCTGGTGTATCGGCCACCCCGTGCATTAGCGGACTCCCTTAACGAGCTGACACAGCTGGTTGCTGAACTGATGTTGGAGACGCCCAGGCTTCTTGTCCTGGGCGACTTCAACATCTCCCTCACGGCCAGCTA
>NC_056523.1:294739626-294762397 GCF_019175285.1 Sceloporus undulatus | reverse complement strand
GTCCTGGGCGACTTCAACATCTCCCTCACGGCCAGCTACGTTCCACCCGGTGCGGCTCGGGAATTCATGGATACCATGGCTGCCATGGGCCTGTCCCAGCTGATACAGGGTCCCACGCATTGCGCGGGTAATACACTTGATTTGGTCTTCTGTTCGGATGCGGAAAATCCGTGGGTGGAAATAGCTAATATTTCCCCCTTGCCATGGACGGATCATTTCCTGGTAGAGGTGAAAATCAAGGCCTCTACCCAGATCCCCCCCGGGGGTGGTGGACCAGTTAGGATGGTCCACCCTCGAAGGCTGATGGAACCTGAGAGGTTCCAAGAAGCCTTAGAGGGGCTTGCGGTTGGAAATGACGGCGACTCTGTTGATGCCCTTACCGGTATTTGGAATACCGGTCTTTCTAGGGCTATACACAGAATCGCTCCCAAGCGTCCTCTCAGGCCTGCTTCCAATCGTAAGCCTTGGTATACGGAAGAGCTCCGGGCGAGGAAGCGGGTTCTGCGACGACTAGAGTGCCGTTGGCGGAAAGACCTTCGCTTAAACGACAAGACTCTCCTAGACCGGCTGTTGAAGGACTATGGAGAGGCAATACGAGCAACAAAGAATTCGTTCTATGGTGCTCGTATTGCGTCCGCTGAGTCACGTCCGGCAGAGTTGTTCAGGGTGGTCAGGGAGCTAACTCAGCTCCCTCCTGCCCTGAACCAGATCCTTGAACCGTCTAAGGCCTGCTGTGACCTTTTCAATGACTTTTTTGCGGATAAAACTTCTCGCATAAGCGAAGGTCTGAACGCCGATGTTAATGCAGAACCTAGGGTAGGAGTGTCCAGAGCCTCCGTGGACTGTGTTACACTGGATCAGTTTGAGTTGGTGAGTACCGAGGATGTGGACAAGATCCTCGGAAGTGTTCGGAAAACGACCTGCTCTCTTGATCCCTGCCCCTCGTGGTTAGCGGCCCAGGGGGGACCGGTGGTAACGACATTGTTACGCCGGATAATTAACACCTCTCTCAGGGAAGGGCGATTTCCATCGGATCTTAAATTGGCCATCGTAAGACCGATCCTAAAGAAGCCCTCCCTTGACCCCCTGGTACATAATAATTATCGGCCTGTTTCGCTGCTACCATTTTTGGGGAAGGTGATCGAGAGAGCGGTTGCGATCCAGCTTCAGGCGGTCTTGGATGAAACAGATTATCTGGACCCATTTCAAACTGGCTTCCGGGCGGGTCACGGGGTTGAGACGGCCATGGTCGCCTTGGTCGATGATCTCCGTCTGGGCATCGACAGGGGAAGCGTGTCCCTGTTGGTGCTCTTGGACATCTCAGCGGCTTTCGATACCATAGACCATGGTATCCTTCTGGGACGCCTGGCTGAGGTGGGGATTGGGGGCACTGCGCTTCAGTGGTTCCGTTCCTACCTCTCCGGGAGGTCCCAGATGGTGCAGCTGGGGGACGTGTGCTCCAGCGAGCGGGCCCTTAAAACCGGGGTCCCTCAAGGAGCCATTCTGTCCCCCATGCTATTTAACATTTACATGAAACCGCTGGGAGAGATCATCCGGAGACATGGGGCGCGGGGTTATCAGTACGCTGATGACACCCAAATTATTTTCTCTATGTCTCCGACTGATGCAGTGACTGGGGATGGCGTCTCTCCTCTCGTGGCCTGTCTGGAGTCAGTAATGGGCTGGATGAGGGAAAACCGACTCAAGCTTAATCCAGAGAAAACGGAGCTACTAGTGATAGGTCCCCCTGGTCCAGGAATGGCGGTGGTTCCACCTGTCCTGAATGGGGTCACGCTCCCTGTGAAGGACTCCGTGCGCAGTCTGGGGGTGCTTCTTGACTCGTCCCTTCACCTGACTGCTCAGGTGAATGCGACGGTCAAGAGTACCTGTTATCAGCTTCGGCTGATTCGCCAGCTGCGCCCATACCTGGCCCAGAGGGACCTTGAAACTGTTGTACACGCTCTGGTAACTTCGAGATTGGATTTCTGCAACGCACTCTACATGGGGCAACCCTTATACCACACTCGGAAGCTGCAAGTAGTGCAGAATATGGCAGCACGGCTGGTCACTGGCGTTTCCAGGACCAGCCATATAACACCAGTGCTCAAAGATCTCCATTGGCTGCCTATTCGCTTCCGAGCTCAATATAAGGTGTTGGTTATTACCTATAAAGCCCTAAATGGCTTGGGCCCAGGATTCCTGAAGGACCGTCTCTCCCCGTACATTCCGCCTCGCACCCTCAGAACATCTGGGCAGCAACTCCTGAAGGTGCCTGGGGCAAGGTTGGCCGCTACGGCCAGAAGGTCCTTTTCCACAGCCGCCCCAGCCCTTTGGAATACGCTGCCCACAGAGCTCCGCTCATCTACCACCCTGGCCCAATTTAGGAAGGGACTCAAAACCTTCCTATTTAATCAGGCATTCCCCGACTAAACATCCTATGGGCCTCCCTCCTCACTCGTGGCCGTGAGGTTGGGCTAAGGGGTTTTTATTGTTTTTATGTAGAGATGATGCTGTTTTTAATTTGTTTTATATTGTATTTGCTGCACTAAGGTGCATTTGTAAGCCGCCCTGATCTATTTGGAAGGGCGGGGTATAAATAAAATTTTATTATTATATATTATTATTATCGAAAACTGCTGTCCAAGAGCACCAACAGGGTTACACTTCCCCTGTCTGTGCCCAGACGGAGGTCATCGATTAAGGCGACCATGGCTGTCTCCACTCCATACCCCGCCCTGAAGCCAGTTTGAAATGGGTCCAGATAATCGGTTTCATCCAAGACAGCCTGGAGTTGGAAGGCCACAGCTCTCTCGATCACCTTGCCCAAGAATGGTAATAAGGAGACTGGTCTGTAGTTATTTCTCTCCAGGGGATCTAGGGAAGGTTTTTTAAGAAGTGGTTTGACCACTGCCAATTTTAACTGAGATAGAAATTTGCCCTCCCGGAAGGATGCATTAATTATGGACTGCAATAGTGCAATCATAGCATTCCCTCCTGGGCGGTCAACCAAGATGGGCAAGGATCAAGAGTGCATGTCGTCTTCCTTACACTTCCAAGGAGCTTGTCCACTTCATCGGTACTTACAAACTCAAGGTGATCCAGTCTAACATGGTCCACGGAGTCTCTGGACACCTCTCTTACTGTTTCTGTGATTTGTGTGCAAAAGAGGTCATTAAAAGCATCACAGCAGGTTTTAGTTGGTTGCAACAAAGGTTCAGGGGGGGGAGGCGGTTGGGTCAGCTCTCTAACCACCCTGAACAGCTCTGCTGGACGAGACTCTGCAGACGCGATACATGCAGCATAGGAGGAATTCTTTGCTGCACCTATCGCCACTCCGTAAGATTTCAATAAGTTCTCAAGGAGTGTCTTGTCAGATAAGCGCTGATGTTTCCGCCAGCGGCGCTCTAGTCATTGTGCAGCCTGCTTCATCCGTCAAAGATCTTCTGTATACCAAGATTTTTTATTTGAAGCGGGTCAGAAAGGACGCTCGGGAGCGATACTGTCTATAGCCTTGGTAATGTCGTTGTTCCAGATATCAACCAAGGTGTCGACAGAGTCACCGTCAGTCCCAATCATAAGCCCCTCTAGAGCTTCTTGGAACCTTTTGGGTTCCATCAGCTTTCGAGGGCGGACCATTTTAATAGGTCCTCCACCCCCGAGGGGGATCTGGGTAGTTGCCTTCAGTCCCACCTTGACCAGAAAACGGTCCGTCCATGACAGAGTGAGTTACCTCTGCCCACGGTTGTTCCTGCTCTGTACTAAAAATCACATCGTGTGTATTACCAGCACAATGTGTTGGACCTGAGACTAGTTGGGACAGGCCAATGGCTGTCATGGAAGCCATGAACTCCCGAGCTGCACCTGATAGATCTGTTAAGCCGGCCTCGAAGGGGATGTTGAGGTCCCCCAGAACAAGAAGTCTGGGGGACTCCAGCACCAGCTCCGAGACCAGCTGTGTCAGCTCGGCCAGGGAGTCTGTTAGGCTACGGGGTGGACGGTAGACCAACAGGATCCCCAGACTGTCCTTAGCCTTCAGCGTCAGGTAAATACACTCGATGTGGCTCATTTTATGGACAGGTTTTGTAGTCAGGGTGTAGATGTTCTTATGGACTAAGGCAATCCTTCCCTGTCGCCCACTTTCCCTAACCTGCTCCTTAACAGTATAACTGGCTGGGAGGGCCTGGGCCCATACAGCATTACTCTCGGCCGCCAGCCAGGTTTCTGTGCTACAGGCCAGGTTGGCCTTTTCATCTTCCAGAAGATCGTAAATTATGTGGGCTTTGTTCCTCACTGACCTGGCATTACAAAGGAGCAAGTTGAGGGTTGTGGTATGACTGGGATGACCCACGGTTCTTTTGGGTTAACAGGGTGAGTGGAATCATAGAATCATAGAATCATAGAATCATAGAGTTGGAAGAGACCACTAGGGCCATCCAGTCCAACCCCCTGCCATGCAGGAAATCCAAATCAAAGCATCCCTGACAGATGGCCATCCAGCCTCTGTTTAAAGACCTCCAAGGAAGGAGACTCTATCACCCTCCGAGGGAGTGCATTCCATTGTCGAACAGCCCTTACTGTTAGGAAGTTCCTCCTAATGTTGAGGTGGAATCTCTTTTCCTGCAGCTTGCATCCATTGTTCCGGGTCCTGTTCTCTGGAGCAGCAGAAAACAAGCTTGCTCCCTCTTCAATATGACATCCCTTCAAATATTTAAACAGGGCGATCATATCACCTCTTAACCTTCTTTTCTCCAGGCTAAACATCCCCAGCTCCCTAAGTCGATCCTCATAGGGCATGGTTTCCAGACCTTTCACCATTTTTGTCGCCCTCCTTTGGACACGCTCCAGTTTCTCAATGTCCTTTCTGAATTGTGGCGCCCAGAACTGGACACAATATTCTAGGTGGGGCCTGACCAGAGCAGAATACAGTGGCACTATTACTTCTCTTGATCTAGACACTATACTTCTATTGATGCAGCCTAAAATAGCATTGGCCTTTTTAGCTGCCGCATCACACTGTTCACTCATGTTCAACTTGTGGTCTACTTGGACTCCTAGATCCCTTTCACACGTAGTTTCATTCAGCCAGGTGTCACCCATCCTATATCTGTGCATTTTATTTTTCCGCCCTAAGTGCAATACCTTACATTTCTCCGTGTTGAATTTCATTTTGTTAGCTTTGGCCCAGCTTTCTAGTCTATTCAGGTCATTTTGAATCTTGATCCTGTCCTCTGGGGTATTAGCTATTCCCCCTAATTTGGTATCATCTGCAAATTTGATAAGTATGCTCCCAATTCTGTCATCCAGGTCATTGATAAAGATGTTGAATAGCACTGGGCCCAGGACAGAGCCCTGTGGGACCCCACTGGTCACTTCTCTCCAGGATGAAAAGGAGCCATTGTTGAGCACCCTTTGGGTTCGGCCGGTCAACCAATTACAGATCCATTTAACAGTTCCTTTGTCTAGCCCACATTTTACAAGCTTGTTTGCAAGAATGTCAATGGGGCAACGTTGGTCAAAGGCCCTTACTGAATCAAGATAAGACTAGTATATCCACAAGCAGGCCCTTCATCGAACCAAGCCCTGGTAATTTTATCAAGAAAGAGATCAGGTTGTTTTTGGGTTCTTGGCCAATGACTTGTTTCTCTGAAACCCATGTTGACTTTTTGTGATTATGGCATTGCCTTCTAGATGTTCACAGACTCTCTGTTTAATGATCTGCTCCAGAATCTTTCCTAGTACTGATGTCAGACTAACTGGACGATAATTGTTGGGATCCTCTTTTTTTCCCCTTTTTGAAGATGGGGACAACGTTTGCCCTCCGCCAGTCTGCTGGGATCTCTCCTGTTTTCCAGGAGTTTTCAAAGATTATTGCCAATGGCTCCGATATTACATTTGCCAGTTCTTTTAATACCCTTGGATGGAGTTCATCTGGTCCCGGAGACTTAAATTCATTTAGATTAATAAGGTGTTCCTCTACTATCTCTTTACTTATTCTGTGCTGAAATTCCCCTATTCTGTCCTCTGCTCCATTATCCTCAGGTTGAGCACCCTTTGCCTTTTTTGAGAAGACTGAGGCAAAGAAGGTGTTGAGTAATTCTGCCTTTTCTCTGTCTTCTGTTAGCATTTTGCCATCTTCTCCATGCAGTGGCCCTACCGTTTCCTTCTTCTTCCTTTTGCTGCGGACATATCCAAAAAAGCCCTTTTTATTGTTCTTAACCTCTCTAGCAAGCCTGAGTTCATTCTGCGCTTTAGCTTTTCTGACTTTACCCCTACACATGCCTGCTATTTCTTTGAATTCCTTTTTTGTGATTTCCCCCTTTTTCCATTTCTTATACATGTTCCGTTTCAAACTTAGCTCGGTTGAAAGTTCCTTAGTCATCCATCCTGGTTTCTTGAGACACCTCCCGTTTTTCTTTCTCACTGGAACTGTTTGAAATTGTGCCTTCAGTATCTCCCTTTTGAGAAAGTCCCATCCGTCCTGAACTCCTTTATCTTTTAGTATTTCTGACCATGGAATTGCCCTCAATACTTCTCTAAGTTTACTGAAATCCGCTCTCCTAAAGTCTAGGATGCGTGTCTGACTATGCCTGGCTTCTCCTTTCCACTGTATTACAAACTCCAGGAGAACATGGCCACTTCCACCTAATGATCCCACCACTTGCACCCCATTAACCAAGTCATCCTTGTTGGTTAGGATCAGATCTAAAATAGCTGACCCCCTTGTTGCCTCTTCCACCTTTTGGACCATGAAATTGTCTTCCAGGCAAGTGAGGAATTTGCTAGGCCTTGAGGATAGGTATTAAGCATCGATCTTGTCTTCCTTTATACTTCATGCCCACCCTGCTAACGCTGTATCTCCCATTACCCCACACTACTCCAATTGGTGTGTTATAACCAGAGTTCACAATCAAGTGGTTCCCCTCAGTTTCAACAATTCTTTCCTTCCCGTTCATAATCTCCTCATGATGCATGGTAGCTATGATAACAGATGTCATGAGTAAAAGGATCTGTTGAGGCTTCATTTGAGGTCAAATTCTCAATCTGAATACTCAGAGAGATGAAGGCCAGCTTATCTAGACAGTAATAGATATAGGCTGTCTTCTTGTAACTCATGTGACTTAAGCTACCAGCATAGTTCAGATCTTATGGCTAGAAGTTTCAACTCGTGAGGAGTGGGAGGGTAAACTTCATTTAGGTGTTCCTATCTCAATTTACTACCACTCTAATGAACAAACAGTCAAACATACTCATTCCCATATGCCAGATTGAACAGGCCTTGGAAATGCCTCTCTCACAGGCATAGCCCCCTCCCAGCTGAGCAGCAGAGTCCGGTGGTGGTTTAGGCTGCATCAATAGAAGTATAGTGTCTAGATCAAGGGAAGTAATAGTGCCTCTATATTCTGCTTTTGGTCAGGCCCCACCTGGAATATTGTGTCCAGTTCTGGGCATCACAATTCAAAAAGTATGTGGAGAAACTGGAGCGTGTCCAAAGGAGGGCAACTAAAATGGTGAAGGGTCTGGAAACCTTGCCCTATGAGGAATGACTTAAGGAGCTGGGGATGTTTAGTCTGGGGAAGAGAAAGTTAAGAGGTGATATGATAGCCCTGTTTAAATATTTGAAGGGATGTCATATTGAGGATAGAGCAAGCTTGTTTTTTTGCTGCTTCAGAGAATAGAACCCAGAAAACAAGCTACAGGAAAAGCGATTCCACCTCAATATTAGGAAGAATTTCCTGACAGTAAGAGCTGTTTGACAGTGGAACAAAGTCCCTTGGAGTGAGTGGAGTCTCCTTCCTTAAACAGAGGCTGGATGGCCCTCTGAGGGGGGTGCTTTGATTGTGATTTCCTGCATGGCAGGGGGTTGGACTGCATGGCTTTTGTGGTCTCTTCCAACTCTTATGATTCTATGAGTTTGTGTGATGTCTTGTGTATTTCTAAATAAAGTCTTTATTCACCATGCTTGGAATTATCCCTCAGTTAGCACTGATAAGCATAAGTGAAAATGGTCCAAACTTGACCTCTTGCAGGTCTCCTCTGAGCTAAACAATTCCCCCAACATTTAAAGAGTCATTGATACAGATGGTGGGGATCTCAAATCCCCCCATGTTTTGGGGTAACAATGTTCTTTTACCCACCAACCCTCAAGAGGACATGGGAGTGGGATCAGGTGGTGTGAATGCTCAGAAGCCACAGCATGCCATGACGGGCATTATTCCAAGACAATACCACCAGTAGGAGCAACCTTCTACCTTTATTGCTTGCTCCTGCAAGCTGCCCAAGTAACATTCATATTAAAGAATAGGGTATAAATTCAAAGCATAAATAAAAATACATGTATGCATTAAAAGTTCATAATACTGTACCATATTTCAGTGTAGTAAAGTGTCGCGGCCGGCTTTGAGCTCCTTCTCCCTTACTTGTGACTCCTGAGATGTGTACTCTGTAAACAGTTTTTGCCTTAAGTTCTGTTAGGAGATACTGCTTAGCTGAAGATTTGACAATGACAGCTGCAGCACAGGAGGACAAGAAGGAATAAGTTAGACCAGGGGTTGTAATTGTTAGACCTTCCAAGACGAGATTGCAACTTCCACTAGTTCAGTAGCTTGCATAGCCAATGGTGAAGAATGCTGGGAATAGCTACATGATTTCCCTCCTCACTTTTGATAGATATGGGTCAAATGTTGATGCTTCTATACACCCACTAGAGAAAAACGGCATATATAGACAATGTTTTGTTTGTAATGGAGTCATCCAATTACAATGGTGGCTGATGGCTTCATTGAATCCATTCTAATTCTAGAATTAGAATTTGAAGTTCATAGTCCCTAAATCTTTATCAGTACTTTGAGCAGCTCCTTTAACATTTAGACAAGAACCCAGAATGGATTCACTGCCTCATAACACCAGTCCCCACTGCAACTGTTGCATAATACTGTATATCTGCCTGACAGGTACCTGTGGGGTTATTGCAACCATGGTAAGGAAGGAGAATAGAGTAACCCTTCCTATCCTGCAGGGACCCAAAGCCAAACTCTGCCCAATGGAGATGCGGCTGTGCTGACATATTTTTGGTGCCATGCCAAACCCCATTTGTTTACCCAAGCATTTGAAACATGTTTATCTTAAGCTGCTTGATGTGAGCTATTTGTGTATTTCCTCCCTTTGAGCATGGTACATGACTATTTTTTAAAGCAAGTATCAATTCATTAGAGCCAGCATGGTGTAGTGGTTTGAACATTGGACTAGGAGATCGGGGTTCAGTTCCCTGCTTGGCCATGGAAATTCCCAGGTGACCCTGTGCAAGTCACAAACTCGCAGCCCCAGGAAATCCTGTGCTAGGTTCACCTTAGGGTCACCATAAGCCGGAAACAACTTGAAGGCACACAGCTACATTAATAAATTATACCTAATGATCTATTTTATAAGTTGTTTTTATGGAGCACTCTGGGTGCATTAATTGTATTCTTGTTGTATAAAGATGCTTTTTAAATACCCTTTATCTTTATCTTTGTGTGGCCACTCTGAACCATTTTGACTGTCTTTGTGAGTGTGGTTTGGGCCTTCAAGTCATTTCTGACTTATGGTAACCCTAAGGTGATCCTATCATGGTTTTTTTTTTTTGCCAAGATTTGTTTAGAGGGAGTTTACCATTGCCATCCTCTGAGACTGAGAGTGCCACTCACTTAAGGTCACCCAGTGGGCTTCATGGGTGATCTGGGAATCAAATTTTGACTCTACCAAGAGGGGAAAAACACCTGAGTGAAACCTGGCTGACTAGAAACTTTCCCTGATAGCTACAGTGACATATGCTGGTCTTTGGTGATGGATTCTTTTCAATGCAAGGTGCAATGATTCTGCTTGTCTATTTACCTGGCTGTTTCTTTTACACCTAATTTACCATGTTCCCAATGGAAATATACTTCCCTGCCTCAAGCTCCCCTTGTTGCAGAAAGGGAACTGCTACTGACTCTATTGCAAACCTGAAAACAAATGCATGCTTTCCTCCAAGCTTTCAAACAGGAAACTTCATCCAGCTGCTAGATGAACAAGAAAGTTTTTTTAATCATAATATTTAGTCAATAAAGTTACCTACTTGAAGAGACATTTTCCAGGATTTCTGCGTAGGATATTTGGTAAGCTTGAAGGAATCCTAAGCACTCTTCTGCAGGTATTTCAGTCCATTTCACAAGAGCTGAATGCTTCGTGACAGCTAGAATTGTCACGTTAGTAGGTCCTGTCCTGGGAACTTTTATTTTTTTAAAAAGTCATGTCAGAACAGTTTTTAAATTTCTCAACACTCAGTTTCATCCAGTAGCTGTATTGTAGGTATTTGCTATCCTGTCAGAGTTTGACACCTCCTGATAGATAAGAAGAACTGTTAGCTTTGCTTTGCCTACCTGCGCTGTGTTTTTCACCTAGCTGTCTCAAAAGACAAATGTGTATGCCCATCCGCTCTCTCTTCCTTAAAAGGCTCACCAGGAGGGCTCCTACAAGCTGTTCCCTTTTTGAAACTGTCAATTTGCTTTTGCAATCTTTATCTACAACAGATAACTAGGATGAGAAATGACCTATTGATTTTTCACAAGCAACAAGAGAAGGGGCATGAAAAGACCATGGATTTGTGCTTTAGCAATACAACACGGATGTCAATGCAAGAACAGATCTTTGTACTTTAGAAAACAGAGAGGCAACAAAAAGGAAATAAACGAATAATTTTCATTGGACAAACAGGTATTCATCAAGGATTTGGCCCCATATTTTGAAGGTCTCCTTTACCAAATATATTTAAGAGTGCACAATTCAAAATGCTGGAATCTATTATAGCTTTATTGGTACAGTGCTTTTGATTTTTCCACATTTCCATAGAATATTAGAAAGGATCTTGGAAATTGGAAAGGACCACAGGGGCCATCTATTACAACCTCCTACCATGAAGGAATACACACACACACACACACACACACACACACACACACACACAGTACACAAAAAAAGACCTCAATCGGGATGTGTCCAGTTCTGGGTACCACAATTCAAAAAGGATGTTGGCAAGCTGGAGTGTGTCCAGAGGAGGACAACCAAAATAATAAAGATTCTGAAAACCATGACTTATGAGGAGAGACATAGAGGGCTGGATATGTTTAGCCTGGAGAAGAGACTGTTAAGAGGTGATATAGTAGCTCTGAATAAATATTTGAACGGGTGTCATCTTGATGATGGAGCAAGCTTGTTTTCTGCAGCTCCAGAGAAAAGGGCATGGAACAATGGATGCAAGCTACAGGAAAAGAGATTCCACCTCAACATTAGGAGGAACTTTCTGATAGTAAGAGCTGTTCGACAGTGGAACACACACCCTCGGAGAGTGGTGGAATCTCTTCTTTGGAGGTTTTTAAACAGAGGCTGGATGGCCATCTGTCAAGGATGCTTTGATTCTGTGTTCCTGCATGGCAGAATGGAGTTGGTTTGGATGGTTCTTGTGGTCTTTTCTAATTCTATGATTCTCTACTCCTAAAAATGCCAATTCAGCCTCTGCTTAAAGACCTCCAAAGAGTCCACAACCCACTGAGACAGCCATTTCCACTGTTGAACAGCTCTTACGATGGGCTTTTGGTATCTACTGGGGTTTGGTTCCAGGATCCCCAATGGATACCAAAATCCATGGATGCTGAAGCCCCCTTATCTACAAGTGGGCAGTAAAATGGTCAAAATCAAGGCTTTCTTTTTGGAATGTTATTTTGAATATTTTCATACTGTGGATGGTTGACTCCATGGATACAGAGTCTGTGGATACAGAGGGCTCACTGTACAATTAAACAGTTTTTCCTAACTCTTAGATGGAATCTCTTTTCTTGTAATTTTAATGGATTGGTTCATGTTCTTGTCTCTGGAGCAACAGAAAATAAAGCATATTTTGTCTTGTACATGACATCTCTCCATCACCTCTTCTCAAAGCTAAACAACTTGGGAATTGAAATATAGGGCCCATACAGACAGGCTAAAATAAAGCTGCTTCGGGTCACTTTGGAGGTATGCTGTTTAAATGATGCATGCATCATAAGAGGCCAGAAGCCGTGCCAAAGCCACGTTCCAGTCCTAAGGACTGGAGCGCAGCTTTGGTGTAGCTTCTGGCCTTTTAGGACGCATTCATTACTGAAACAGCATACCTCCAAAGAGACCCGAAGCAGCTTTATTTTGGCCTGTCTGTACAGGCCCATAATTAATTGGGACTGTTAACTGCTTGATGTACACCATACATTCAAAACTGTGAATATACAGAATGTATTTATTGTGGCACAAAAGTTAAGTAACAAAGTAATAAAAGTTAAGTAAACAAAATGAACACTTTCTGGCTGGTAAGGTATTCATTCCCTTTGCTATGATATACTGACATAAGCATTGGTGCAACCCACTGCCTCTAGAATTCACCTAAATAATTGAATGGAAGCCACCTCTGTGCACCTCTTCAACTACCACATAATCTCAGATTAAGTACACTTGTTTCTGGGAGGTCCTACACTTTTTTTGCAGAACATATCTAAAGCAACAGCATAATTAAAAAAACCAAGGAGCTATCAAAACAAGCATAAAGTTGTGTAGAAGGGTTGGGTTATAATAAAATATCCCAAGCTATGAACAATTCAAGTTCAAATTACGTACTGTTAAATCTATTGTTACAAAATAACAAAGCCTCTGACAAAGAAACTCCTTTTTACAGCTCACAACCCTCTTTTTCTTCTTATTTTCTGTCTAGCTGGTAGTTTGATGCTGCACTGGGAGGATGGTGAAGGAAGGCTGGAGAAACACAATTGTTCAGTGTCAGGTTGTAGGTTCACATCTGCAGTAAACAATGTAATGAAATGTGAATTGGGAAAGAATGTGATTCTACTCAGTAGCTAATCCTACTGTAGTTGCGTGTGCCTGCCCAGGAACACACCTCCTTCAATGAGGTATACCTGTTACTAATGATGTAATGACTGGCAAAAAAAATTTTCTAGGTTAACGTGGAGCAAAATATAACATATTTGATCAGATAATCCTCATAATGGTCATTCTCATTGTAAAACTGGTCGTAGCAGCAATTTCATCCTCTGAATTGGGTTTGATTTTTTGATCACTAGAGATCAGTATTCATGGAGAGACAACCAAATATAAGTGTTATTTGTTTAATAAATAAGTATCATGGTTGGAATTCACTAAGGCATTTATGAATGCGTAATCACCTTAGTTTCCACCTCAACATTAGAAAGAAGTTCTGGACAGTAAGAGCTGTTTGATAGTGGAACACACTCACCTGAAGAGTAGTGGGATCTTCTTCTTTGGAGATTTTAAAACAGAGGCTGGATGGCCACTTGTTGGTGGTGCTTTGATTGTGTGTTCCTGCATGGCAGGGGTTGGAGGGGATGTTCCTTGGGGTCTCTTCCAGCTTTATAATTCTAGTTACATAGTTATGTAGTGTCTCTCATCCTGATCCCCTGACCCCAATCCTCACTTACTAGGCAGCAGCAAGCAAGAGGGGCCTGTTGCCCTGTTAGCTGGGAAGCAGCTGACTGATGGCCCCATACCCTACTGTGAACAATCTCTGGGGTGACAGTCAGAAGCAGGGCCCCTGTTGCAATTCCTTTTTTCACCAGAGATCGCTTGAGGGAGGAGTGGTGGAGGAAACATCACTCAGCTGCTTCCTAATTGACAGGGGAACTGAACTCTGTTGCTTGCAGTGGCTGCTGCCTGGTAAATTAGGATTACAGGGGATTTACACTCCTTAAGTATTCTCTCAATTAGTGAATACATTAGGGATTGTGAATAAGAACCAGCCATGAACATGTAACTAGGCTAGGCATTTGTAACTCCCTTAGTGAATTCTGACCCATACTTTTTCATAATTAACATTAACTGTTCTTACTCATCTGAATATCCTACCCAACTGAGTCCACATACTATACTTGTCATTACAATATCACTACTTCAGGGATTTAATAAAATGACTTTTAAATTAAAACAGGAAGCTTTCACATAAAAGAAGACGGTTTAAAAAAAAGAATACCTCCTTCCACTGCATAGAAGTATGCCATGCCAAATGTCCGTTCATACTTCATGAAGTCCTCACACCGACCATAAAATGCATGCAACATTACTTTATATAACTTATATGGTTGGAGATGACCTAGACAACAGACACAGATGTTACCACAGGACTATTTCCTACATCATTCCTAAATCCCATCCCCTGTTGACTAAGAAACAGTTCCTCCACTAGAGATCCCTGCTACAAGTGAGGATTTAGATTTCCCCCTAAATTTGGATCTGTATTTTAATTTATTGAGCATACATATGGATGTCTGTTTATTCCTGGACTGTGAGTGGATTTGTTCTATTATTATTATATATACTCATGTATAAGTTGAGAAATTTTAGTCAAAACATTGACCCCAAACATCTGGGTTGACTGATCCATGGGTCAATGTATATAATACATAAGTATATGTACACAAGTATATATATATGTAAGTACTGTACTTTAACTCGTCTTAAAAAGGAACTATCCCATTCTCTGAGTAGAATGGCAAAAGACAAGAGCTTAGTCTGTCCTGGGAGCACCTAAAAGAAGTACTGACTCCCCTCTGCTATCTCATTCAGCCAGCCTTTACAATGAACACAAACAGTTATGCCTGCCAGAATTTTGTAAGTTCTTTAGCATAATTTCCCCTTGCTTCAGCATTTACATCCTTTCTTACAGGCCCCTAAGTTTTACCTTCAATATATCAAAATCCATAATTTTGACTCCAAAAGCCTGCTCTTGACTTATACATGAAGTTGGCTTAGAGTTGAGTAGATACAGTAAAATAAAATAGAGAAAATAAAAAAGTATATAATACCCAATTTTGCCTTGCAAAATCTGCTAGGTTTGCTATACCTCCAAGGTAGAGGTGATGTGGAGAAATGAAATGACTTTAGCCCAGATAGTTCACATATGGATTTTCTGTTCTGGAAGCTTTTTTTTTTAGCAACCCGAACAGGATGCAAGCATGTAATAAAAGAAGGTCAAGGAAGAGAGCTGATGAATAATTGATAGCAACTCAGATCCAATGCCCTCCAGTGTACATTACTGCTAATCCTGATTGATCTTTTTGCCAGAATCACCTGTGCGATCCCTATTAACATGCAGAACTGGAGTCCTGTGAAATGTTCTGAACTAGAGATGTGTTCCTTGCACATAAAACAGCTGGACTTCATAGCAAGATAAGAGGTTATACCTGGGCTTTGCAAGGACACATTTTCAGGAAGATGAAGAAAAATGGTTTAGCTGATGACAAAGCTGTAAGTAACGTTTATGGTGATAGGTGGGCCTGGTGGATGAGATTCTTCTGCTGTTTGCTCTCGTTCTCATGTTTCTTTGTCTGAAATGTACAGTATAACCCTTCACCCCTCATGCTGTCTAGGCAGGGAGGCTCAAATGAGCTGCAGGGTGCGCACTTGATGTAGCTGCCATTCTTTGTCTAACTATTACTGGTTTCACTTCTGCTGATACTGAAATTTGTTGTCATTGACTGGGGTGATTGAAAGGGCAGAGCAAGGGGGCTAAGCCAGTGGTTCTCAAACAGTGGGGTGGGACCCCCAGGGGAGAGGTGCAAGAGTTGCTCAAGGGGAGCATGAAACTTGGAGGCTCTGATCTCTCCTCTTCTCCTCCTCCTCTTCTCAAACTTTTTATGTGTAAAATTTACACCTGTATTGAATTAAATACTGAATTTACTTCAATAGAACTATTCTAATATGAACGATGTTATTACCTTATAAAATGTTAAAATATTATTATACACGAATGTGCAAATGAAAATATACACATTAGATAAACAAAATATTTTTATTCACACACTACGTAGTGTTGAGGTGTGTGTACAATGCCTACATGTAGGTGTAAAGGGAGATCTCAAAGGTAAGATGTTTGAGTACCACTGGGCTAAACCATATTTACAGGGGAAGAATAGAGAAGGCTTTTGCCCTGCTCATTGCCCAGTTGTCTCCTTGGTTCATCCGTCTTTAGCCCACCTGTGGTTTGAGTGCCATGCCATCTTCTCCAGAAATGTAAGGTAATATTGCATAGGATTTCACTGACAGCCTCACTGAAACATAACCTGGTGAATTACACCTATTGTTGAATGTCTCTGTATGTGTGTGCTTTCACTTGGATTTCATAGTGTTTTTTAAGGCAAGGAATACTCAGAAGTGAGTTTACCAGTTGCTTCATCACTACTGTTTTATAAAATGGCCAAAATCCATCACCTGTAGTACACAATTTTTCCTAGGGACATGGTTTTCCTTTGACCTTTTAGTATAAAACTTGCAACTCTAACCACAAATATTGGAAATGGCCCTTCCTTTTAAAGACAAAGTCTAAAATCCTGCATATACAGTGACAATTGGCTTGACAGCAATATGTGACAGTCCCTGTTGTGTATGGGGGTGTGCTAATTGTCAAGTCTTCGTGGACAGAAAAGAAGCCGCAGTTGTGAAAATCAGATCTGCTAATCTACAAACCTCAGCTGAGCCAGTTTATGGGAGAGTTTTGTTTGCGGTGAATTTAAATATACCTATTTATTTATTTTTTGCCAGAGTGTGGCCTCATTGAGGGCACAGGTATTGCAAATGCAGACATTAGAATGTGTAATTCTACCAAAAAGCTCTGACAGGTCTGACAAGGTATACGGTTTGACACAGATGGGCACTCCTATCCCACATCTCAGCTAATGGGTTGTTCAGTATAACTATAACTAGATTAGTGTCTTTTAGATTGTAAGCCTGAGGGCAGGGAACCGTCTGACTAAAAAATTGATGTACAGCGCTGTGTAAACTTACAGCGCTTTATAAATAAAGGTTAATAATAATAATAATAGTGTCCAAGTGATGTTAAGTGAATGGATTCTTTATACAGTATTAGTGGATTCTAATGGTCTGCTGGAAAGGCTGTTTTCTGTGTCCCACTGGTGGGGTCAATATACTGTGTGAGAAGGTGAGAGAGGACCTGTCTGCAATGGCTTCATTTTAGTACCAAGGAAAAACATGGTTGTTTATTTAAGTCTTTGGGGCCTAATTGATTTATCCCAAAATGTTTTTAAACTGGCTGAATCTTTTAAATCTCACCAGAATCTTATATCATCTTTTACTTAACATAGCTTTAGGTATACTTAGCTAAATAGCAGAGGCATTAAGAAATCTTGTTGTTGAAATTTGAAGGTTTGTATTGGGAAAATGGCAAGGGTGTCCAATCCGCATTGGTGCCTGATGCACATCAGTCCTGTTGTTAATCATCCAGGTATGCAATGGTCATTTTTCTGGCTCTGCTAAATAGTAACATAACAGTATCTCTCTACTTTATGCAGACATTAGAAAACTAACCACTTCTAATTTCTGCATATGTAAGTTCATTTATGAAGACATCATTTCCATGTAGGCTTCTGGCCCCTGTTTTTAAGTTGTTAAATTCTCTAATATTTATTATTATTATTATTATTATTATTATTATTATTATTATTATTTATATAGCACTGTAGATTTACACAGCGTTGTACATATAAACAATAAAATCAATAAAAATGAAACCTGCCAATGGCATACATTTTACAAAATACACCCCTCTCTATAAATTCTTTGTTGAAATTCCATAGACGTCAAGGAGGTCATTTAGTAGCACCTACTATTGAGGTTTCTCAAAGAAAAATTGTTCCTTGGATATTATACAGAGCAGAAATTTGGGGATACAACAGTGTCTCAAATTTAGAAACTGTTCAGAACTTATTTTTAAGATCCCTGTTGGCTGTCCCTAAGTGTACCCCGTCTCTTTTCTGAGAGCAGAAACAGGCCAAACTACTCTTCAAGCTGGTAGACATACCGGTCTTGTCTTCTACTGGCTAAAGTTGTTATCCATGAGTGATTCCAGGCTCCCCAAAAAAATGTTTTTTAGAACAAATATCTGTTAAATCTCCAAGCTCCTGGGTATCTATAGTTAGAACAATATTGCAGAGCTATAAGATTAATGTGGACTCACTTCCAAATTATGCCACTCGTAGAGTCAAGCAACTGATTAAAGAGAAAATTTATCTTGCTTCCAAATGGGTTGATCTTCTTTCACTCTCAAACTCTTCTCTCTCTCTCTCTCTTTTTTTTTTTTTTTGGTACCCATTGTACAAGACATTGTTTGGGTTAGAGCATTACTTTATTAATCTTACTATGGCCCCTGCTAGAAAAGCATTTACAGCTCTAAGGTAACAATGTATGCCTGCTGCCTGTTTGACGATCAGATATAATAACACTCCTGTCCATCTAAGACTATGTATCTGCAAAACAGGGGAAGTGGAGAATATCGAACATTACCTTTTATCTTGTCCTCTGTATATATCTCCTAGACAAAGGTTTCTTGAATGTATTTTACAATCTCTTTCCGATAGATCATGCTTTCAGCAGATTTGTGTCCTTTTGGCCGGCAACAATGTATTTGTTACTTCTATGGTAGCAAAATTTGGTTTAGCTGCTAGCAAGATTAGAATCAGTTTTCTTGATTGGAATAACAGCTAGAACCATTCTAGTTTTATGTTTCTATTATTTTATCATTTATAATGTAGTATTGTTTTTTGTTGATGGGTCTCTTTTACTAATTTTACCATGTTGTTTTATTTGTGGGTTTTGTGCCTTGATTTTTTTATACTGTTTTTGTATTTACTGTTTGGATCTATTTTATATTGTGATGGCTTTTAGCTTTTAACAATAAACTTCTATTCTATTCTATTCTACAAAATACATATAAAACAATAGATAATAATACAAGATAGAATTAGATAAAAAGCAGACAATAAATTAAAAAGATAAAATATCAAATATCAAATCAAATATCAGATTTCAGATAACAATTGGATAAACAATCACACAATGCCTGGGAACACTTTCCTGAACAATATAGTCTTCAACTCTGTTTTGAAACTGGTTAAAGAAGTGATGACCCATGTTCGTGGGGAGGAGGTTCCAGGAGTGAGGGGCAGCAAGTGAAAAGGGACGAATCCGTTACGGGGCAGAGGAAATCCTGGGCTGAGACAGCAGACCTTGACTACCAGAATGGAGGGTACGAGTGGGAATGTGAGGAGAAAGAAGGCCTGATAAATAAGGTGGGACCAGCCCATGTAGGGATTTAAAAGTCAACAACAGGAGCTTATACTGAATACGGAAGGGGAAGGGAAGTCAGTGAAGGGATGATAATAGAGGAGAAACATGGTCAAAGCGTCAAGTGGATGTAATAATGTGTGCAGCTGAATGCTGGACAAAAATCAATGGATGGAGGTGAGAAAGAGGAAGCCCTGCCAGGAGGAGGTTATAATAATCTAATTGCGAGACCACCAGGGCATGGACCAGGGTCAGCAGTAGAGGCTGAGAGAAATGGACAGATTTTAGCAATATTGTAGAGAAAGAATCTACAGGCCTTAGCTGTGGCTTGGATGTGGGGGATACACAACAGAGAAGAATCAAAAATAAAACCAAGACGACGGGCTTCCTGGACTGGTCGAATAGAAATGTCATCAACAGAAACGGAGTATTGAAGAGCAGACTTAAATGGGAACACGAGAAGCTCTGTTTTGGACATATTGAGCTTCAAGTGTCAATGCCGCATCCACTGAGAGACAGCTGTAAGACAAGATGAAACTTGCTGTTCCACACCCGGAGAAAGGTCAAGGATGGAACAGCAAGTTTCATCTTGTCTTACAAGAAATAATGATAATAATAATAATAATAATAATAATAATAATGTGAGTTTTCCTAGGGACAACGTGTTGAGAGAAAACAAAAGGGGACCCAAAACAGAGCCCTGGGGAACTCCAACAGATAACGGAACAGAAGACGAAGCTTGGCCACCCATGACCACTGCAAAAGATCTGACAAATAAGATCTAAACCAGTCAAGAACAGAGTCCGAGAACCCAAGGTCAGAAACTATATTAACTAGAAGACAGTGATCAATGGTGTCTAAGGCCACCGACAAATCAAGAAGGATGACAACAGAGTAAAGGCCATTTGCCTTGGCCAGTAAAAGATCATTTGAGATCTTGGTGAGGGCTGTCTCTGTAGAATGCCGTGGACGGAAACCGGACTGAAAGGGATTGAGAATGGAGTTGGCTTCAAGAAACTCAAGACAGCGAGAATAAACGACCCGTTCCAAAACCTTAGAAAGAAAAGAAAGAAGATAAATTGGATGATAGCTAGACAAAGAAGAGGGGTCAAGAGAAGTTTTTTTTCAGAATAGGGGAAACTAAAGCATGTTTAAAGACCAAAGGGAAAGAACCAGTAGAGAGAGAGAGAGAGAGATTAAAGATATAGAGAAGTGAGGGCAGAAAAAAGAAATTAGAAGATGAGTAGGAATTGGATCAAGAGAACAAGTTGCAGGTTTGGAAGAGTTCAGCAGTGTAGAGAGTTCATCCAAAGAAACAGGAAGAAACACAGAAAATTTATTAGGCAAGAGCGATAGTAGTAGAAGAAAAATTGGGAGGGACTATCTCAGAGCAAATAGTGGTAATCTTTGAGATGAAATAGTGAAATCATTAGGAGAGAATGATGCAGAGACAGGAGGAGAGGGAGGTTTTAGCAAAGTGTTGAAGGTGGAGAACAAATGCTGCAGGCACCTCTCATTGGCACAGATAAATGATTTATAATAATTCTGTTTTGCGATAGATAGGGTGCATGAAAAGGAAGAAAAAACAAATTTGCAATGAATAAAATTAACCCACTCTCTGGACTTTTTGCAAAGACATTCAGCCGCTTGAGAGCAGGACCAGAGGAGCCTAACAATGAGAGTAAGCCAGGGCTGAGGCCTAGTCATAGAGGAAGATGTGCGTACAGATACAGGGGCAAAGCTGTCAAGAGTTGAAGAATGAGTGGAGTTAAATAAAGACACTTCTGAATCAGCAGAGTCCCCAAGATTTGAGATGAAGAGAGAGATGAATCCAAGGTCTGACTGAGATGGTTATAATAACAGTAATAATAATAATAATAATAATAATAATAATAATAATAATAATGATGATGATGATGATGATGATTTATTTATAGCCCGCCCAATCACAAGGAATCCGAGCGGGTTACAGCAATAAAAATACAGAGAATACAATAAAATACAAAAAATAAATAAAATACAATAAAATAAAAGCATTAACAGACTGAAGATCGTGAAAATAGTGTTGAACAGTATGACAAGGAGGTGGAGTATAAGTAAGAGCAAAAGAGATTAAATTAGGATCAGATAATGGAAAGTCAAATTTCAGATAGTCAGAAATGATCCACTTTGCAGTAAGAACTAGGTCAAGACATTGACTGAGAGAATGCATTGAAGAGTTGGAATGTGGTTGAAGGCCAAAAGAAGCTAAGAGAGAGCTAAAGCAAAATGTTATGGGATTATTGGAATTGTCAAAGTGGATATTAAAGTCACCTAGGATCAAAGTGGGGACTGCATCTGAAAGAAAAAATGTCAGCCATGACTCAAAGTCTGAGAGGAATTGGGTAGCAGAACCAGGAGGGCGATAGATTACTGCAACCCGGAGATGTAAAGGAAAAAAGAGTCTAATAGAATGAAACTCAAATGAAGAGACGTGATAGCTGAGGGGAAAAGATAGAACTTGAAACTGGCAGGAATTAGATAGTAAAATACCAACCCCTCCTCCTCGACCCTCAGTTAATTTATTTTTATTGCTATAAATTGTTCTAACCTGATGAAATCAATTTTAGCTGAATGTCATCCTAAAATCTCATGATACAGGACAGGATATGAAAATGTAAATAATCAAATAAATAAATAAATAAATAAATAAATAAAGGCTGTGTTTTAAAAAGTAGATTACAAAAAAGAAAGAAACATCCATTTTATCCAAGTTTTAAAGTTGATTCACTACCTAGTGTCTTCTTTTTCATACGTCCAGATATTATTTCCAAGTCCATGTCTTCAATTCCTGTTCCCCAGTCAATCACAATGTAATTTGGTGTATATTTTAGATCCCAAGAGATAACACTACGATTTTGATGATTTGAGACATTGATCTGGCCAGGTAAATCTGTAAGTTAAAATGGAAATACTGTATTAATTTTAAAAACCAAGCAAGAATTTGAGAAAGACAATTCCACATAGACATTATGTATTATACATTTACATGGAAGCAAATTCTATTGATTTCTCTGGAAGGTAAACACAATGGTTTCAGCATTAAAAGAAGTCCACAACTGATACCTACTTAAGAACATATAGAGAAAAAAACCCACATAAGCTTAAGTACATCACAATCTATGACTTCACACCAACACAAAGCTACACAGAAACAGTATTCTTTTGTTCTAGAGGAATCAGGACTTTCTTCTTTCCCCCTTTCGCTGTTGTCCTCAGGGGTGCCAAATATCTGTTTCAAGAGGGTGGTCTGGACTCTGGTGCAGGTTTTAACATAATAGTATCTCTCTACTTGATACAGACATTAGAAAATTGGCCACTTCTAATTTCTGCGTATGGAAGGCCTTTTACGAACATAACAGTATCTCTCTACTTGATGTCTCTACTTGATATAGACATTAGAAAACTGCAGGTGAGGCTACAGGGATGGGTGACGTGGAATCAGCAATTCTGAAGGAAACACTAGGGCCCTTATCAGATGAGTGTGGAACTGGGGGTCTTCTGCACTGGGCGATTCGAATTCGCGTTATTTCGCAAAGTACTGTCATACCTGGGAGTCCTTCCGCATTGGCAGGATTCAAATTGG
>NC_056523.1:294727743-294736626 GCF_019175285.1 Sceloporus undulatus | reverse complement strand
GTTCTCTTGCTCAGAACAAAGGTATCTGTCTGTGTTCTACTCTTGAACATACATCAGCACACCAAAAGCTAGCAGTCAGTGGAGACAACTGAGGAAAGAATTGGTCCATTGGAATAAGACAGGGAGTTGAGTGCCAGCATCAAAACTCACGAGCCTTTTGGTCACACAAGCCCTGGAGAAAAGTGTCATAGGGCTGGATCTCTTTGTCGGTTGATACTGAGCTTCCTACAACCACTGGAAGTAGCATGGTTATTAGAAAAACCTAATGTGTCATATGTGTTAGAGGCAAGTCAATAGAGGATGCAAGCCCTAGTGGGAACAATTTGGCAACTAATGCAGTTTCTGAACACATTTTATCACCTGCTTTGCTGTCCTGGCTCTGAATTGTTTTATTTATTAATTAATTAGCTAGATTTTACCATATTCTGGACTCATTTATCCAGATTTGCCACAAGTCTTTTCCTACAGTTAGCTGGCCAGAAGTAGTTCTGTCTGCCCCCTCCCCATACTTCAACTCTTGCCTGCCTTGTACCTGTACTGTCACAAGGACCCATCACCTAGTGTCTGATTTTGGCCCTAAAATCTCAATGAATGAGACGCTAGAATAGAATAGTGGTTTATAAGACTCATACCAATTGCATAAGTTTGATTTACTTTGGAATGTCCACAAGTCAGACAGTCTTTGATAAAATGATCAGGGTGTTGAAATGTAGAAACCATGGAGTTTGCTGGTGTCCTTAGACCAGTTTCAGCCTAACCTATTGTACATGATTCTAACAGTATTGGGATGGGGATCATAGGCCCTGAGCTCCAAGGAAGAAAAGTAGAATTAAAACATGACAGTGTCACACAGTTGCAGTTATACTACCATATATACTTGACTATAAGTCGATCTCATGTATAAGTCGAGGGCAGGTTTTGGGGACAAAATTATGGATTTTGATATGACCCGCAGATAAGTTGAGGGTAAAACTTAGGAGCATGTAACAAAGGATGTAAAGGATGATGCAAAGGAAAATGATGCCAAAGAACTTAGAAAATTCTGGCAGGCATAACTGTTTGTGCTCATCTTAAAGGCTGGATGGATGAGAAAGTAGAGGGAATCCATGCTTCTTTATTTTGCTCCCAGGATGGACTAAGCTCTTGTCTTTTACCACTCTATTCAGAAAAAGGGGATGGCTCATATATATAAAAATAAATGAGATATTACCTTCCATTTAAGGAAGACACTTATCTTTCCTTGTGAGATCTCTTTAACTGTGTTTTCCAAAATGGTTGGTTTTTCAGTAAGCTCTGTTAAAGAACAACAGCATGCTGATGTCAACATAGATGGATATCCATAAATATTTAATTTTTAGAGTCAGCAAAAAGTTGAAATACATTCATATATTTTTTTCAGACCCAATTAATATACCTGACACTTACTATGTGGGATAGAAATCTGTTCACTCCAAACACAAATAGAACAACTTTCACTCTTGGGAAGGCATCTGAGCCTAGCAACATAAGATGATGATGATTTTACACTGGAGACAGTTGCATTAAAGGCCCCATTCACAATAGGAACCTGCAAATAAGTACAATTAAGCTAATCATTTTAAGGTAAGGGAGATTATTCAGTGTTACTTTTAGAAATGCCATGGGTCTCAACATTTAATACTGGAATGTCAGCAGGAAAGCAAAAAGACATTCAAATTGATTATACCTCTACAGCTTCCACCATGTTTTTAATCTGTCTGTTCTTATTGTTTTAAATTCTATATTGCTTTAAACTGCTTATATTGATTTTATTTGTACACTGTTCTAAAATTTTGTGATAAAGAGCAGGATGTAATTGTTTTAATAAAATAAATAAAAATATAAGTCACCCCAACCATTGGCTGCACTGGCTAAGGCTCCTAGGAATTAAGAAGCCATCAACATCTAGAAAGTTGTAGGATCTCCCCACTGATGTAGACAGAGCTTCCAGCTTCCCTAACTTTGGCCCTCCAGATGTTTTGGACTTCAGCTCCCAGAATTCTTGATTGTCGGACAAACTTGCTAAGGCTTCTGGGATTTGAAGTCCAAAACATCTTTACTTGCAAGTATTACTCTGATGGCACAATAAAGACCTTTTCTAGAATCATATTCAGACTTACTAGTCCTACCCAAGTCTTTACGCATGCTTTTTAAACTTTTCTAAATTACTTTATTGGAGGACACCAAACTCTCCCAACACTATATACGTCTTTGTTGTCGTTGTGTGCCCTCAAGTTGTTTCTGACTTATGACAACACTAAGGCAAAGCTCCCATCGAGTTTTCTTGGCAAGAGGTTTGCCATTGCCTTCCCTCGAGGCTGACAGCATGTGACTTGCCCAATATATGTTTACTCAGAAGTAAATCAAACTTTATTTGGTGGTAATTACTCCAAGGTAAGAGTGCATAGGGATACTGCCTTATAATATTTTATATGTCTACTCAGAGATGAGGCAGACTTTATTAAATTGCACTAACTTGCAGGCATATAGAACTGCCACTTAGGTTCAGCCCTAGAGCCCCAGGAGTGCATCCCAGGAGCCAAACAGGGCAGCAGTTTGGGAGATCTGTCTTCACAAACCTCCTCAGATATTTAGGAAACTAGTTCTTCAATGGCAATACCAAGAAAAAGAAGGCTTATCAGGGAGCTTAAATGGTGGACAAACTTCCACTGGGACATGAATTGTAGGAACAGTAAAGAAAATATAAAAGTGAGAAGGGAAGTACTGGCAAAATTGTATGTGAGAACACTGGAAATGCAATGGAACATTATAGGAAAGACAGTTTTCTCAAAGAGAAGAAACATTCAGCTTCACATCTGTTTTGATCTACTTACCAATGTCCAGTTTGAGTTTGCTTGTGTTGCTTCCTTAAATTGTAACTCATATTGTAGTATGTTGCTTGGTGATTTCCATGCAATTATTATTTTATTGAACAGCTGATATGCTCTTATCACAGAAGGTGAAGGACATTTCTCTAAAATGGAAAAGTGTACATGCTTGAGATTTCTTTAAGCAACAGATGCACAAATACACATACTGGATGCTTTTTCTTAGTCATTGGATGCCTCCTTGCTATGCACAATGGCTCATATCCAATATGATATGAGCCAAGAGGATCTATGCAATCAATGAGAGTTGGTATGTGAACACTTACGTAAGTTCTACTGATTCAGTGGGTCTACTGTAGTTGATACTAACAGTTGCATTTAGTTCTGTGTGACATTGCCATGCTTTGTTCATTCACTCTTTGGTGAGCATCCACATGTTGTTGTTATCAGCTACTATTTTCTTGTGACACTTCCACTTTACTTTCAGGTCACGGGAGGTTTGACTCATTCTGCCCACCTAAGTCTTAAGTTGCCCTTAGGACTACAGTTCCATCTTTTAAAAAGGGCAGGCTTATGACATTTATTATACCTTTTGCAGGATATAAATTTTACATCAACAATATAGTATTAAATAGCATTATAAGCAAGGCAATATTGACTAATAAAATGGTGCAGTTGTCATCACCTTATTTATAATGCTTGTTCACACTCTGATGCTGATAAAAAAACTTTTTAAAATGTTTCCATGCATCACCATGAACCATGTTGCTGAAATGATAGTGATCAGAAAGTTTCCTGCCCACATTTATAGCTTTTAACAATAAATAAATACCACTGTGCAGTTATACAGAGCTACAGTTTTTCCATTTAAGTGATATGCCACCAGTAGTATAATACAGTTGGCCCTCTGTATCCACAGATTATTTATCCACGGATTCAAGAATCCACAGCTTGAAAATATTTTTAAAATATATAACTTTGAAAAAGCAAACTTAGATCTTACCATTTCATACAAGGGACACTATTTTACTATGCCATTTTATGTAATGGGACTTGCTCATCCATGGATTTTGTTATCTACAGGAGTTCCAGGAACCAAGCAGATACTAAAGGCCCAGTGTATTTTCAAAAATTACATCCAAAAAAAATATCTTAGATCTTATTACAAAGGAAATAAATTCAATAAAAATTAAAATAAATGGGATGATGTCACCCATCAAAAAGGTATAGTGAATTATTTCTTGGCTTCATATGGCGGTGTGCAGGTAAAGTGAAAATTTCCATGACAGTTTGGAACGTCAGTTGCAGTTTTACTTGTAGCTTATAGTGGAACAACAATAATTAATACTGCTAGGAGCCACCCATCTGGCTGAACTATTTGCCAATTCTGAATATGAAGCATTACTGAATATTTCTTTATCTAGGCCATGACCTTTATTTCCTAAGCAACAAGTAGGAAGCAGAAGAAACTAAAGACCGTTTCATCCCATTGTTTTTGTGCAGTTTGTTTATATTTTTACAACAATAACGCCCCAAAGAATAAGATACTTGCTGGGCCATAACTTCGTTCTTTTAAAGAGAGTTGATCCAGTTAGAAATAAAGTGATTATGGATTCTTTCACATTACTGAGTCATAGCATTATGATTCTGCTATAACTGAAAAGGTTCCATTCTATGAAACCCAGCGATTTGCAGTTTAGGGAGGGATCCTTAGAATTTTCAGCCAGAGAACTGTAGTGCATCACCAAACTACAAGCCACAGGAGTGAATCAAATGTTTCCCTGGCAATTGATGTTGGATATAGCATTGCAACTGTGTAGTATGAAAGGGCTCCATGTTTCTTGGACCATGACACTTCAGTCTGTAGGATATAAGGGCAGAGGAAAGAGAATCTGCTTGTTCAAATGATTCCCATACAAAAAATTATGTACAGCCACTTGCGTTATACGTGGGCGCACTATATGCAGCTTTGAGCACACGCACTCAAGCTGCGGGGAGCACATGGGGCGCAAGGGGTGGCACGTCCCATTCAGATAAATGGGTGCATGCCCATGGCACGCATGCACTGCTGCACCACTGCTCGAGCATAGGCAGGATTTGCCTTACACGGGGGCCGGGGCGGGGGCGGAACAGATCCCTGTGTAAGACAAAGGTCCACTGTATTCCTATATATTGCAAACAGGTAAGGGGGGGCAGTCATGACACTCACTCTCATGTTCCAGCACTTAACTTGAACAACTGAATAAAACTCTATCTACTTCATTCTACCAATTACATTCAGTTGATTTTTCCGCCTCCAGCTCTTTGACTAGTATAGGGATTCCCTCCTACTCAAAAGCGGTCTTCAGAAGTAGAACAACATCTTAGGTTGCTCATATGAGAAGAAATAAATAACTCTTCAAACAGTCTTTTATAGCTTCAAGCAGTATAGCCACCAAGCAGTATGCCATTATAATCAAACTTTCTTACTTTGCAAGCTTTGCATGAAATCCAACTGTAGCTACATACAGTTGGTCCTTCTTATACACTGATTTTTTATACATGGATTCAAGCATACATGGTTTGAAAATGTTAAAAATTTCAAATATCAAACCTTGATTTTCCATTTTTTTATAAGGGACACCATTTTGCTATGTAATTATATTTAATGAGACTTGAGCATACACTGATTTTGTGATACATGGGGGATCTTGGAACCAAACCTCAGTGTATAACAAGAGTCCACTGTATTATGCTATGCTGGTTTATGCTAGGATAATCATTATGATAATGAAACCATATTAAATTGTACATTGCCACTGTGGCAGTGAAGCCTCATTGTATGGAGCCCATCTGTGAGGGAGAAAGAAAATAGGCCTGAAAGTGGGCTTAAGAAGAAAGAGGGTGATAGAGACAGAAGAGAAGAGAAGAAAAGAGAGAGGGAATGGGCAAGAAGACTGTCCACTGACTGAGATGCTAGGGACATGTGCAAAACTTACTAGTCAATGTAAATTTCTGTTCTACAGCACCAACATAACAAATATTTTACATAAAAAATGCAATTCCAGACAACTGAAGAAGAGTACTGTACTTGTTTTGTTGGGTATAAAAGACATTTTCTTTGTTGTAATGCAGCTCTCGTTGGAATAACTGCTGGCTACCCATACAGTCAAATTTGCTTTTGGATGAAAATATTGCCGACTTCTTTCAATAGATGATAAGGTCGTTACCAACATTTCACAAATTCTATTCCTTCAGAGGGGGAAAACATACAACAAATTCAGTATTTCCTAACATTTACAATGTTCTAATCAGTCAGGTTAAAAACAAATGGCAAATTCACAGAAAACAGAAACGATGGAATGTGAGATAAACATTAGAACGGCTATTCATGTGCTTAGTTGTTTACTGTTTTCTTATATCCCATTAATGCTTATGTTTTAAAATTCCTCAAGTGAAATTTGGTCTCATTATCATTGGCATTGATTAGTGTTTCAAAACATTCAGATTTAAGCAGATGTTTGCAGCAAATTATAAAATGTGTTAGACATTCATAGTGTATTATTATCTGACAAATGAAGATGATGAAAATGCTCATAGTTATAGTTTCAACAGATGTGGCAGCAAATTCTCTGTTAAACTCCCACCCCATGTTTTTGCTTTTTGCACTCTCTCAGTCCTAAAATGAATGGTCGCCATGAGTTACATTTGGACTTCAGTTGTCAAAATCTATCACTCAACTTGTTTTTAAGCTCCCGTTGATCAGGCTTTGTTATGGCTCATCAGATTATACTAGCCTGCTCTCAAAAGATGCTAGGTTCATGTTCCACCCTAATCCTTCCAGAATTCCTCAGCTTCCATCTATGACCCACTAGATCTTATCACATCTTTTCTGTCCTCTTTTTATTTTTGTCTAGACTGATATCACATCTGTCCCTTAAAAGCATACATGGCCCATTATGTATTTAAAAGAAAAAAGGCTCAAGATGATTAACAATGCAGCATTTACTTCTCTTAACATCATAGAGATGTTTATCACACTATACTCTTAAAGTGCTACTATTCCACTTTGACTCCTCTAGCTGCCTCCTGTTGCATTCTGGTATTGGCAGTTTTAAGGAGGGGTATTTAGAATTCTCAGGCAGATTTCAGGGGCTGCACTGACTTGTAGGGCCACATACAACCTGCTGTAGACAATGACTTGAAGGCACACAACACACACACACATGACTTCATAGAATACATTCCATTAATTATTACAAAAACCTGGTCACTTTTCACTGACCATTTGATGGCACTGGTCAGCAAGACAAGGACAGGTGCCTGTATTCCATTTTATGATAGTCTAGGCCAATGTTACTGAAAATGGTGATCCATGGACCTCTGCCAGATCCTGAGCTGTCTGCTGGCAGTCCCTGGAAAGGTTCCAGACAAGAAAGACAGAAGTGTAGCAAGTGGGCACAATTATAGTGCTGGTTGGTTCGCAACACAGTGTGGGGGAAAGTTTACTGATTCCTTCCTCAGTCCTGAATAAGGTGACAGAAGAGATAATTTCACTTATGTATTTGAGGAAGCAGTTATTAACATTCTTCTAGTTCTCCACATTGTAAAATAAAAAAAAAAACATACGAACAATCCCGCTGAATCCTTGGTTATTATAAAGAATCTATTTGTGGAATATACCTGAGTTTGTTTTCACAGAAGAGTCATGGTATTTTCCAAAAACATCTGATTTGTGAATTCTGGTGACATAACCTTTAAGTATGCCACCCTTATCTAGACTTGTAGGCCTGCCCAGCTGTAGGCACTCTTCCTTTGTTTGTTTGTTATTTTGTTTTATTGACATTTATACTCTTTGACCACTAAATAAGTGTAGAGATGTATGATGTGGGAAGTAGATCAATGGCTGGAGTTCAATACATTAATCTTCCATAGTTTTTAGTATGCAAGGACTTTCCAGTTTCACACAGCTATCATGAGCAATGAGAGGCTGTATGTGACTTATTCAGAATGGGTTTTATAAATATTTGAAAGTGACTTTTGCTTTTTTGTCAGCTGTACCTCTGTATTATTTACCTTGACATCTTTCATCTTTGTACTTTACAAACCAGAACCAATGTTGGCAAAGAAATTACTTGTGGTAGAAAGTAGCATAGTCCCTAAAGAAATATACAAGTCCTCCAAGGTTGTCTAATTTTAGAGTAAGAACCAATGGGTATTAAATAATAATTACTGTTCCAATGTGTTTTAGACTTGGTAATTACCAGGGTCCTTCAGTAGGGAAATTTATAATTAATATTCAAATAAATGTTATATGTCATATTATGAATACAGTAATTCAAGCAATGAAACAAGTATTACTGTTATCTAATCCTTATGGTTAATATAGTGGTTGCAGAAGAATATTTAGATTTTATAGCAGTTATTTGTGTATCTAGTCCAGATTTGTCCAATAAATGACCACAATAATTAAAAGGCTTGAAACATATTCTAACTCAGCTTTGGATATTTTTTAAACTCTTAATGAATACTGAGAGTTCCACTTTGTTGAATTCCCCCACTCCCCCACTTGAGATAACTCCCATCTCCTTTTGTCCTCCCTAAGCAAAAGCTAAAAGTACCATCACAAATACTGAGAGCCACCAAGCTGTTTGAATGTTGGACCATGACTCTGAAGAGCAAAGTTTGAATCCCTGCTTGGCCCTGAAAACCTACTGGGTGAGCTTGAGTAAGTAACAGTCTCTCAGCTTCAGAGGGATGGCAATGGCAACCCCCCTCTGAAGAAACTTGCCAAGAAAACCCAGTGATGGGTTCGCTTTAGAGTTGCCATAAGTCAGAAGGCAAGCAACACCCACCCACCATCACAAATACGAAGGTAGCCAGGGGCTGTTACCCAACTCCTATAATTTGTCATCAAGTTTTATTCTAGCACCTCTCTTGGGCTGAATCTTGCATACTCCCCTGATATCTGGCACTATCCTCCACAAAACCAAGGCTGTTTTCCTTTGTATGCTTGGGAGTAATATCCAAATCACACATGGACTCAGATTAGCCCTTA
>NC_056523.1:294713379-294724743 GCF_019175285.1 Sceloporus undulatus | reverse complement strand
TGCCTGCATAGGTCACTAACAAGAGGCAAAGGCGGGGTACAGACCGCTGCTTTGCGGCGGTCTGCCGCCGCCGCCAGTAGGTCCGCGGGGGAGCCGGAGCCTTCAGACGGCCCGACTCCCGCGCGGACCGAAAAAAGAAGCTCCAAAATGGAGCTTCTTTTTTCGTCGCGTTTGCGACGTAGCGAGGCGCCAGGGGCGCTCTCGCTACGTCAGAAGCGGCGCGACGCGTACGGACGCTAAGCGTCCGATACGCAAAGATGGCGCCGGCCATGTAGAAGGGCCGGCGCCATCTTGTACGGACGGAGTCCATACTAGGCACAGGGGCGTCTATAAGAGACACCCCTTTTTTAAAAGGGCAGTTTAGAAAGCCCCAAAGCTTTCTTTTTTAAAAAAATCTGTATCTACCATACCCATTAAAAAAATTGCACATGGCAACACCTGATAGTGAGGTATAGGTTTAATAAAAATGCAAACAGTATCAGCTGAGCAATCTAACTGCTATCATAAGTGCAGCAGGCATGCACAAAAACTTTAACTTCTTTCTCTTTCTGTTTTGATCCTGAGGAAAATCTTTCATTTGATATTTACATGGGGAAAAGGATTTGAATTATTCAGATCGAATAATTTTGTGAAGATTTCCCTGTGACTTACCATTTGAAAACCACAGTAAACACAGATGTCTGGGGGAGCATTAACCATGAACAATACAGAAATCCTTCATCTTCTTCGTAGTAACACATCAGATCATCCTGCCAATCTGAAAAACAGATGCAAGCAGCTTTATTCATGGAGATTAATTATGAGGCCTCAAGCTGCGCTGGATCGGGGCCACAGCAACCTCACGCCACGGCCCGGGGGCAAAAAGGAGCCACAAAATGTGGCTTTTTTTTTGCGTCCTGAAAAGGATGTGAAAGCTGTAGCTTTTAGGTGCTCCTTTGGTGCTGCCATGTGGAGTGGTGCGCAGAGTCATGCCATCCTAGAGGCGGAATCAGGGCATGTGTCATGTGGACACCACGACCCAACTCTGCCCTAGGCCAGCCTTTATGTCCAGTGTGCAAGTCCCTATATCTTGCAGACTGGGCCAATATCCAAACTCAACTAGTTTAGGAGGTTTTTGTTATTATCTGCAAGCCTTACAAGGAAGATCTGGCCTTGAATGGGCCATGAAATTTACTCATTTGCAGCCTGGCCTACATGCCAAGATTGCTGTAAAGATAAACTATATGTATTTCTGGTGGGGGGAAGAGCCATATACTGTAATTTTTTTGATCTCATTGTAGGAAAAGTGTGATACAAATGCCACTAACATATAAATGTATAAAAATAAAACAAATTGTTTTCTGGTTATGCATCTCCCAGTCATTCAATGACTAGAGGAAGATAGGCAGGAGGCTGAGGTGCAAACAGCAGGCTCCATTCCTTTGGCTACCTGCAGGAAGAAATAAGCTCCTCCAGGAAAACTCAGGCTAATGGTGAGGGTGGGGTGGGTACTTAGGCAGAAAACAGGTAGACCTTACATGTGGAGAGATGAGAAGATATGTATCTACACCTGGTAGAAAAATACAATCCACCAAGATCTCAGTCACTGTTTCAGCTGTCCAATAATTAATGAGGTGAAACTTATTAATAAATAGGTGGGACCACAGACTTGACCCAGAAATATCTTGAGAAGGACTTCGTTCAATAATTCTACTAACACTCTATAGTACATGGAAAACTTTATTATAAACAAAGGCATGTTTTCTGATTCCTCTGGAGCATAGCTAACAAAAGAAAAGAGACTGAAATGTGATTAAAGCAACTACTTTGCCCTCAGTGATATAATTAGGGAATAGCTCCAGTTCTCAACTATCCACAATAGATGCTCTTGTCTTTATTGTGAAGACCTTCCTGACCCCTATGGGTCAGGAATGCTATGGTATCAATCTTTTAAAACCATTGATTTTCCCCCTTGCTTTTTCTTTGTTTTATTTTAACTTAACTAGTACCAGGATAAACATTGAGTTGCTAATGTTCTTAGTAATCTTCCATTTCAGCAACTCAGATCACTATCTTGCAGATACTTGCCTAAGAAGAAGTCTAATTAAACACAGCAGGACTTCCTTTTCAAGTAAGATTAGCACTGCTAGTCATTTATTTTTCATGGTATTTTTTAGCTATGTGGCCTATGAATTTACAAGAATTAGAGGATCACTTCTGAGAAACACCTCCCACTGGTTTATGAAAAGATACAGATGTGTAATGTGAGGGTGCTCAAGATTCTAATCCTCTCTATCTCTAAATTATGTAGCCTACTACAGAACAATACAAGTCAAATTTGGCATTCTGTAAATTAATTGGTTAGCTGACATAATATTTAGTCATTAACTTCACACTAGTCCTTGAGCTCTCATGTTTGGACAGGTGGGGAGCAACGGCATCCCTATATGAATTAACATGCGCCAAAGTCTTGACATAAACAGATCTACACATGCCTTAAGTGGGAATGAGAAACAAACAAGCTTCATTTATATATTGCTTCATACCACCTAAGCAGTGTCTAAGTGCTTTACAACTGTAAGCTAATTTGCCCCAACAATTTGGGTACTCATTTTAGCAACCTTGGAAGGATGCAAGCCTGAGTTGAGCTTGAGCCCTTTTGTTGGTCTTGAACTCGTAACCTTATGGTTTTGAGTAAGTGGCTGCAGTACAGGCATTTAACCACTGCGCCACCAGTGCTCCTTAGGAAGGTTGATTAGGGTAAGGGAAACTAAGGCGTGGGACAGACAGCCCTTTTGTGGCGTGGCAGAGGTGTAGCTAGGGTTAGGGAAATCCAGAGAGACCAACCAAGGAAGCTCCTTGTATGGAAGACCACAGTGGGTCATAGGATATTTGTACTAAACAGATAAATGCAGCCTTCAATACCATTGACCATGGTATCCTTCTGGAATGCCTGGGAGAGTTGTGTATTGGGGGCACTGCTTTGCAGTGGTTCCACTCCTATCTCTCAGTCAGGTTCCAGATGGTGATGCTTAGAAACAGCTGCTCTTCTAAAAGAGAGCTAAAATCAGGTGTCCCTCAGGACACCATCCTGTCTCCTATGCTATTGAATATTTACATGAAGCTGCTGGGTGAGATCATCTGGAGACATGGGGAGTGGTGTTATCAGTATGCTGATGACACCCAGATAGGTTCTCCATGGAGTTTACCGCACTGTTCCTCTTCAGTTCGTTCTCAGAATGGAACGGAAGGAGCAGGAACGAGTGTGGAACGAGTGGGGGACGGATTTTACCGCACACACCAGTCCCTCACTCATTCCATTCCTCCTCTCTTCCATTCTTAATCCATTCCAGAGGGGACAATTTTTGAGAACTGTTCAAAACAATTCTCAAAAACCCTTCCCTTCTGGAACAGAATGGGCACAGAAGAGGGGGGGAACGGAATGAGTGAGGGACTGGTGTGTGTGGTAAAATCCATCCCCCACTCGTTCCGTTCCCTTTCATTCCGTTCTGAGAATGTCACCCAAGCCCAGTGCGGTAAGCTTCCTTGTTTTGGACTGCTTCAGTGACTAAAGACAGCATCTCTCATCTGAACGAATGTCTTAAGGCGGTAATGGACTGGATGAAGAAAAACAGATATAGACTGAATCCTGATAAGACGGAGGTACACGCTGTAGGGACCCCTAATCTGGGGACGGAGATATGTCAGCCAGTTCTGGATGGGATCACACTTCCCCTGAAAGACTGTGTTTGCAGCCTGGGGGATGCTCCTGGACTCATCACTCCATTTGTCAGTACAGATAGATGAGATGGCCAGGAGCACCTGTTATCAGCTTTGGCTGATACACCAGCTGCATCTCTTCCTGGAGCCAAGGGACTTAGAAATGGTGGTACATGTGCTGGTAACCTCTCGACTTGACTTCTGCAATGCAATCTACATGGGGTTACCCTTGTGCCACGTCTGGAAACTCCAATTGGTGCAAAATATGTCAGCCAGACTGGTCACCGGTAAATCCAGAGCCGACCATATCACACCAGTCTTAAAATCCCTCCATTGGCTGCCAATTAGTTTCTGGGCACAGTACAAAGTGTTGGTTATAACCTTTAAAGCCCTACATGGCTTGGGTCCAGATTACTTGCGGGAGCGCCTTCCTTCATACAATCCACCCTGTACACTCAGGTCCTCTGGGAAGAACTTGCTACAGCCAAGGAAGACCAGGCTGGCTGTGGTAACCCAAAGGGCCTTCTCATCTGCCGCTCCTAGGCTATGGAATGACTTGTCAGAGGAGATCCGTTGAATTACCACTCTTGAAGCCTTTAAAAATGCTGTCAAGATGGATCTCTTCTGGCAGGCCTTTCCAGATTAACCTCCCCTCCGCTGATATTGATGGATCCTGTCTCGCCTCTAATATGTTTAATTTTAATGTAATTTAATTAATATTTTATATTGTTGATGTTTTGTTTTTATCTTGTTTTAAGGTGGGGAGGAGGTTGGGGTAGGGGATTATTTAGAGATGATTTTTATTGTACTGTGTATTTTATTGTTATTCCGTTGTTTTGTAACCCACCTCAGTCTGTAGGGAGAGGCAGTAAATAAATAAAATATATTATTATTATTTATTATTAAAAGTTTCCCAGGTCAGGCTTGCTTATAAGCTTCAATAATTAAGAGTTCTGGGTTATACACAGACTACCTTGACATTAATCCCTATCTACTCCTTAACCTGCCCTCAGTTTCAATAATCTGAATTTGGTAAAGTTACTTTTTTGGACTACAGTACTACCCTTAAAAAAAACCCGGTGAGACTCTCCTGGCATTCTTCACTCTGTTGTTGCCTTGCCTTGCTTCCACTGTCTGGGTTTTACATGATATAATAATCAGAGTACAGAAAAATTACTTTTAGGGCTAAAATTCTCAGAACCCTACCCTGTCATCCTCCCCACTCCCATAAAAAATATTTCCAAGATCTGAGAATAACAATATAACAAGGATTTGTTTAGATTACTACAGCTCCAGGCTTGAAGGCACCTCAGAATACTGGGGCTATTCCTAAACCAACATCTGCAGTGGGATGTTGCAGTGTAGACAGTGATACGTGCCAGGTATGGGGACAAAATAGCCGACAGGGACTGTATTCCTGTCTGATCCTGGAAGCTAAGCAGGGTCAGCCCTGATTAGTACTTGGACGAGAACCACCCATGAATAGCAGATGCTGTAGGCTATATTTTAGACTGAAGGAAGAGGCAAAACCACCTGTGAATATTCCTTGCCCAAGAAAACCCTATAAAATTAGTGGGGTTGCCATAAGTCAACAGAAGACTTGAAGGCACATAGATACACAAGTACTAAGTGTCCACTTACTTTATTTCTCACAGTGATATGGTCTAATGTTATATTGAAGGCACTGTGAAAACTTAAACAATGGTTGTCTCATCATCCATTTTTTTTAAGGTGCCCCCAGAATAGGCATTGGTCTTGGCTTTCAGAGGGCTGCCATGAGATATCATGAGGCGATACAAGCTCTGACAACAGGTTTGGGCCTTGTCCCTGTTTTTGCTGCCACAAACATGTAATAGTTACTCCGTTGGATATTGTTACAGGATTCCTTTTTTTAAGTGAAAAATTGACAGTCAAAGATATTCACCTGGATGTAACATGCACATAGAGTAATCACATTCAGGAGGATCTAGAAGAGAAGGAAAAATACAAGTTAAAATGTAATCAAATTAAAAAAAAAGAAAAGAAAATGTGTTTGGAACCAGAATCTGTTTCACTGGATAGGTGGGCCGATCCATCACCAAGCTTATCACAGGCCAGATACCCAGGAGTATCACTGGGTTGCTGAAAACATTTGATCCCTGGTATTACTACATGTGAGATTCTTTGGTGGGAATATACTACAGATAGTGCCTAGGTTTGGATAGCTACACTTACACTGTGCCCTTTTTCCAGCTGGAAGATGAACAAGGCAGCTGAAAAATTCCTGCAGTTACTTCTGATTAGAGATATTTCCACAAACCTCCTTTGCTACACATTCTTTCCCTATTGTGAAGCTGCATGTCATATGAGGGAACTCTAGAGGGCATGGGTGAGTTGTGACTTTGTGGATCAGTATAGATCTGATTATGCCCACAGGTCTTTCACAAGTTTTCCTCAGCTGCATCTGCACTGCAGAAACAATCCAGTTTAATATTGCTTTAACTGCTATAGCTCAATGCTATAGAATCCTGGGATTTATAGTTTTGTGAGATATTTAGCTTCTGCCATCAGAGAGCATAATAAATTACAGATCCCAGGATCCTTTTGCATTGAACCATGGCATTAAACTGGATTATTTCTGCATTGCGGATGCAGCCCTCCACTGACCTATATAATGCATGCTTAGATGGGAATAAGTCTCCTTACCTCTGAATTTATTGCTACTTTTATTTGCTATGTATTTGGGGGATTAATTTTGTATTTTATTGATTTGCTATGTTAATTGTTATTTTTATTGCTGTTATTTGCTATGTATTCTTTTTGCAATTTATTGCCATTATGATTTGCTATGTTATTGTTATTGTTATTTGGTACGTATTTTCTTTACTGTTGTAACCCGCCTGGATTCTTCACGATTGGGTGGACTATTAATAAATCATCATCATTATTATTATTATTATTATTATTATTTTCATTATTATTAAATAAATATAGAATTGCATTGTTAGTTTCTTACTAGATCAGTTGTTCAGAACCATTATGTTTGGGTTAGTAGCTGCCAATAGATTTATTTGAGATATGCTGACAAGGGTGAGTGTTACTTTTGAAATAAATCTATGCATTTTTGCTATCTTCAAATTAGCATATCTTCTACATACACACGTATACACACTGGTATGTCTGCAATTACTTACATACTCACATTGTTACATAAGTCTTGGGCAAGGCAACAGCAGTGGTAGTACTGTAGAAAAGAGCAGAGTAAATCTAACCATAAAGTTGACACTTACCTAGAACAGGAAAGTCATCATCTAAGAAAAAGGTAATATCTCCTTGGATGTTTTCCTGGACAAAGAAGCCATGAAGCTCACAGAAGTTTAAAGCTGTGAAGACAGAAAATCAGTACATACATGTAATGACAAATTCCGACACTCGCCCAAAAGTTCCCATAGTCCCCTACCCCAAATTCAAGCAGTTCTCTTCATCCAAATTGCACCTGTATAATAATCTGCCAAATAAGGAAACATTCCATGTATCTGAGGTAGTGGCCAGTTGCCCAAATAATCTATCATGAAGAGAGTAATACAGCAATAAATAATAATAACACATTTTTATTTCTAACCCACTTCTTCCCCAAGGCATGAAGCAGGGTACAACATAGAGTAAAACACATGAAACCATTTAAACACATAGGTTAGAACACATAAGCATAAGCCTAAAACAACAATTACACATTAAAATAATCCAGACTTAAAATTAAAAGTATACCAGTTTGAAACTCATAGTTTAAAATTGACTGGGTGGGCCTGCTGGAAGAGATAGGTCGTTAATACTGTTTTAAATTGTGACAGCATGTTTATCTACTGAATCTCTCCTGGCAGGTCATTCCACAGTCTAGGGGTAGCCAACAGAAAGGTCCCCTGGGTGATAGTTTCCAGCCTATTCCTGGCCAGATGAAGTAAATGTTCCCCAGAGGACCGGAGCATATGGGTCAGAGGAGGCAATCCCATAGATAACCTGGACCCAAACCATGTAGAACTTTAAAGGTAATAACCAACAATCTGGCAGCCAGTTGAGTGATTTTTAACATCTCATTCCAACACTACACTGGGGTTTGCATCATGAGATTTATTCAGAGGATGTTTGTCATTGCAGTGTGACTTGTTGAAGGTCACGTTGCCTAAGTGGGGATCTCCAAGGACTTTGTTTCCAGGGACCTAGTCCAACACTCAAACCCCACTCCATGGTGGTTGTCTTTACAAAGCCAATGGGTTCTTTATTGGCCATTTGAAACTAAGCCCAGGTCTTTGCTTGAAGTGATCTGTTCATTCGATCCCATTATAAGACTTCTCTTAGCCAAAAAGTTTAGCACTTCATAAATACTCACCCAATGTGAGCCAAGCCAAAGCTGGAAAGAATAAAAACCCTCTCATTTCACCTTTGGAATTAAAAAAGACAGAAACATTAGTCATCTTTTCCTATTATATTTATCACATGAGTATCCCATCTTTTCAAGGGCTGGCAGCGAAGTGATTCAGAGCAGAAGTTGAACAGTTACTTTTTCAACTGTAATTCCCAGAAACCTCCAACCAGCATTGTTTGTGTGACTTGTACCTTTTTAAAAAAGTAATTTTTCTAGTTGGCTGATGTAATGCCAAAGCCTAGTTCAGAGCTTTGTGTACAGGTCTGACAAGACTGCTTATGCAATCTCTCAGCCGTCGCATTGTGGTAATTCTATTCCTCCTTTCTTGTTTTGAGGCAAAATATTGTGAAACCTGAAGATGTTGTTTTGAATGAGAACAAAAATGTCAAATAATATTTAGGGGAGAAGAATGCTGTGTGAGCAACAGCATCCATCCTTCTTACCTGTCATGAACTACTAACTGACAGGGAACTAAGCAAAGAAAAAGGTAATAAATAAAGTCCATTTCCTACTGTAGGATTTAAACAATACAGATGTTGAAGCAATGTTCCTACATAATGGAGAAAAGATAGCAGAACTGACAAAATAAAACAAAAGTAAAATACATAAAGCATTAGATTATTCTGCAGATCTCATTTAAAACAACATCTTTCATGAGAAAACCATTTGTAGTCCGAAGCAACATATCTAACATATGTATTGTATGAGATTTGTATACTTGTCTTTCCCCCCAAAACATGGCAGCTAACTGTTCACAAACAAGAAGCCCAATTAAAACAATTAAAACATTAAAATGCTCCTAAATAATAAAATATGTGCCCCATGTTCTTTTTCTTTTATTTCCATTTATTTGCCCATGCTTGAAAGGATTATAGCCATTTTTAGAGATTCAGGGTGTAATAATACAAATCCAGAGTCCCAGAAAGTGGTAAATGATCCACCAAATGAAATAAAGAACTGCTTATAGAATATATAATAGGAAAGAGGGAAAAGTAATTATAGCTAGGCTACTGGTTTCTATGGCAATCTTTGAAAAACACCTACGCCTTTTAGAAACAATGATAGAATGAAAGCTGAGTCATAATTTTAAGTAAAACTGGCAGTCTGCTATTGCTGCTTTAAAAGCTAATTGTTCTTCCCTACTGCTCCTCCCATTTATTTTTATACAGCTACTTCCCTTGTTTATGATGGCAACTGTAGAAAGTAATTTTTCCAAAATTGCTAGGCACACTCTCCTTCTTTTTGAAAAAGATGCCTGTTCAACACACAGATTGTAACATCCAAGTGTGCATCTGAACTATAGAAGTAGTGCAGTTTGGTACCACTTTAACTGCCATGGTTCCATCCTGGGATGTCTAGTTTTGTGAGGCACCAGCAATTCTTGGTAGAGAAGGCTGAAGACCTTGTAAAAATACAAATCCATAGGATGGAACTACAGCACTTTAAGTGGTGTCAAACTGCGTTATTTGTTACAGTGTAGATGCACCTCAAGTAGAAGGCCTCAGTGGACTTTGTCTTGCTATTTATTTTTTTTACTTCTTTCACTTTACTTGTAAACTTTCCTGAGCTTGCCCACTTCAGTGGAGAGGGGACTGCACTTTTTGGTTATTATAATCAAACAAGGGAAGGATATTCCAAAGTCACTTATGATAGCATTAAAAAATTATACTCTGCTAGTAAGACATCATATATCACAGTTGGATCAAACACACGATACATAACAGGTTTCCCCAACACAATATCATGGCATGCTTAGTCCAATCCTGACAATACTTGTACAACTAAGAACTGCAACAGAATGTCCTCTGGCCACTGGTGGCTTCCATGTAATGGGGTGGTGAATCTGCTCTGAGTTTTAACCAAACTTTAAAAGAACTATCCAAGCTAAAACTGAGAGCAAATTAATGCCCCATTCACATGGAAGTTGCCATCTGCCACTGAACAGGGGTATACTCACATTGCAAGAGGAATACAGTCAGCCCTCTATAGCCATAGATTTTTTATTTACAGATTCTACCATCCACAGTTTGAAAATAATTTTTAAAAATTCAAATTCCAAAAAGCAAACCTTGATTTTGTCACTCTATATAAGGGATACCATTTTACTAAGCCAATGTATTGAATGGGACTGGAGCATCCAAGGATTTCGGTATCTGCGGGGGGTCCTGGAGCCAAACCCCAGCCAATACCAAGGGCCCACTGTATTCCTGTTCAGCTTCAAGCCAGAAAATATAATATCGCTTTCCCTCCTCTTTTTCATTTCTGAATATTTTTAATTTTTTAAAAGTTGGGTTTGTTTTGTTGTTGGTGGTGTACTTCTACATAAGTCCTACCTTCTCAAAGCATGAAGATAGCAATAGTGATAGCATTTACATTTCTGCACCACTTATCAATGAACTCAGCACTCTCTAAGCAGTTTACAACCTGTAAACCAGCTGCCCCCCAAAATCTGGGTTCTCATTTTACTGATCTACAAAAAGATGGAAGACTGAGTCAACCTTGGAGCTCTGGGATTGTACTCACAACCATGTGGCTGCAGTACTGGCATCCCTTTCTTCTTCCCAGATCATGGAAAACTTTTACTTTTTTGGACTACAACTTCTATAATCACTTCTTCAGCTATCATGGCCAGCTGTTTGGGGGATTGTGGGGACTAGACTCCAAGCTGTAGCTTTTCAGAATTCTGTTTGTTTCTCTTGTTTGGATGTCTTTTTTTGATAACAGCCAGCATCTGAGATTGCTTTTAGAAGCAGTGATCTCATTGCACAAATAAGGTTATTTCAAATCGTGATTTTAGGCAGCTTAAGGAAACAGCATTTTGACAATTTGTTTCTTTAAAATCTTGCAAAAATTTAGCAGAAACCCAGAGGAGGTAAAAGATAATACAGACAAACTATATATTATTGATTATTTCAATATGTTCTTACCTTGAGTTAGGTGTAGGTTACTCAGAAGACCACTTTGTTCCATGGTGAAAAAATAACACATATATATCTATTACTCTAAACAGTTGAAAAAAATAAAATAATAAAAAATAGTACGTAGTTGTAAAATATTCAACAATCTCATCTATCTTTCCTTAGGCTATAAGTCGATGTAGCACTAAATAGGATTTGATTAAGGAAATACTCTAGTCTAATTGATGAACAGAACTCACTCTGAGAACAAAGTTTGCTAAGCAACACTGTTGAGGATGATCTGAGCTCAAAGAACACTCACAGTCTTCTCCAGAGTCTGTCTGTCTGTATGTATGTATATGTATG
>NC_056523.1:294684689-294713369 GCF_019175285.1 Sceloporus undulatus | reverse complement strand
TATATATATATATATATATATATATATATATATATATATATATATATATATTAGCCACCTACATGGAACTTCCCCCCCAACTGCTGTGTTAACAATATAAGTTCAAATTGCTTTGCAAAGTAGTTATCATTTCATCATTGCCATATTATCTAAAGGAAGTATCAAATACCTGAAGGTGCTATTTCAACAAGTTTTCAGATGCTGCAAAAAGTTCCCCGTGAGATATCATGAAAATCTACCTCAAACATGTAGGTTTAACAGTCACCACACTGATTATGCAATTTATATAGATTAACAGTCAAGCAGACTGTACCTACTGGCACAGCTTTCTATTCAGGAAAACTGGTTCCCAAGACATTTAATTTACTGGGCTGGAGCCAGCATAAACTTCATGAAGATTTTATGCATCGAGGGAAAACATGGCCTGTGCTCCCTCTTCAGCTTTCTAAACCCAGTTCTTGTGTTGACTGAGAATGATTGGTTGATTTTACACAGAAAGAGGATCAATAGGATAGAATAATAGAATCATAGAGTTGGAAGGAGTGCTATGGGCCTTTGGGTCCATCCTCTGATCAGTGCAGGAACTCCAGCTACAGTATCCCCAGAATTTAGCTATCCAACCCCTTTTTGAAGACATTCAGAGAAGGAGACTCTACTACCTCTCTAGGCAATTGGTTTCATTGCCAAACCACTCTGACCATCAAGAAGTTCCTTCTAATGTTTAATTGAAATGTACCCATCTCTAACTGAAAGCCATTAGGTATACTTCTTCTACTCTCTCTGAGGCAGCACACAACAAGACTGCATTCTCCTCTGGCAATTGATCATTTGGGTCAATAAATTTATTGGCTGGAATTTGGCATGGGACTCATGTCATAATAAATGGATTTACAAGCACAGGAAACAGAAGTGAGTAGTTTTGTAATGTCCATATTCACTTAGGGGCTGTCCTGATGTTACAATATATGAGCATCTGTTGTGTAATGATAGCTAGTACAGTGATTGATGTGCCATGGCTCTGATGTGTAATTGGCACTCATGCTTGTCCAGGCATTCCTGATGTGCATCCAGACAACAGCTGGGAAGTGTTGGTGCAAGTCAGGATTGCTTCATGCTTACTGGAACACCCTTGATGGTGACTGGATGTACATCTTCACAGTTCACTAACAAGGTTTAATTCGATTTTTGCAATGTAACTATGGATTCATAAAGTTTAAATACATAGATTTTGATGTAGAATCTCATCCATTATTATTTCCCATGCCCCAAGTCTGCTGAAAGTGAGATGGGGAAGGTGAATACATCACTGGAGAATTAATACGTTAGACAAGAATTAAATAGTAAATAATGAAATGCTTCTCCAATTCAGATCCTGCGGATATTTGAGACTTCAGCACCCAGAATTCCTGACTGTTGGCCTTGCTGGTTTGGTCTTCTGGGAGCTAAAGTCTAAAACATATGAAGGGACCAAAGATGGAGAAGCACTGGCTTAAAAACACCACCACCACCACTGGTAGAAGTGCATTCAACCAACAAAGACAGTTATCTGCTCCAACAGATCAACGATCACTTATTGTGGCAAAAATAATGACTTTCCCAGTAACTAGCTTTAGACATACTTGAAGGGATGCCATACTGAGGAGGGAGCTGACTTGTTTTCACTTGCTCCAGAGACTAGGACTCGGAGCAATGGATGCAAGCTACAAGAAAAGAGATTCCACCTCAACATTAGGAAGAACTTCCTGACAGTAAAGGCTGTCCGACAGTGGAACACAATCCCTCGGAGTGTAGTGGAGTCTCCTTCCTTGGAGGTCTTTAAAGGAACTGAGTCTAATATCAATGTGTTGTTTGGCTGTGAAGTTCCCACTCCTCAGTACAATTCATCCTATTCTTCATCATGCCGTGACCATTTGTGTAACACTATCAAGGGCTGTTGAGTCTGTTGTGGGGAAGAGCAGCTAGGGAGCTCTGCTTCTACCAGCTCAGCTTCTAAATATAAATCCATAGAATCATAGAATCATAGAATTGGAAGAGACTGCAAGGGCCATCTAGTCCAACCCCTGCCATGCAGGAAATCCAAATCAAATCATCCCCGACAGATGGCCATATAGCCTCTGTTTAAAGACCTCCAAGGAAGGAGACTCCACAGAAGTCTTTTTTGTACTTCTGTTAAAAAAAGCCCTAAGTGGCAACAAAGAACACATTGTCACCATAGCCTATATTGCCATAGTTAGGAAGACGAATGAAAGACTGAACTCACATTTTCTAACCAATGTAGGCTTTTATATGAAAAGTTAGCTGAAGACGCTTGTGGTTTTATTGTTAAGAAGCTAGAGGGAAAGGTAACAAAGTGGCAATAACATCAAAAAGATGCCACACAATTAACTCCACAACTTAAGGTTGTGGCAGACTTGCAAACACTTCAAAGAATTTCTGAGGTGAGAGCCCTGCAGTTAACCCCAAGATTCATTCTAGATCAGGAAACTGGCAGATGGTGTCAAGGTAAAAAAGCAGTTCAGCCCAACTATTGGGTGCAAAACAAACTTATGTGACTGTGACACCGACAAGCAAAATAAAGTCATAGCTCAACAGCAAGACATGACAAATAGAAAAGTAAATGGGACTAGCAAAATCCCTAGTCAGCAAAATGACCATATAACACCTGCTAAGAAGGCACCTGCAGGTCAAAGGGAAAAAGGTCAAGGTCCTACTGGAAATGTGTCATGTTGTCTTCCAACTGGAACAAGAAAATGTCTTCAGCTGGGCTTGGGTGAGTAATATCAGAAAATCTGACCAATCTTACTGGCAATTTTCATATCAAGAAAATAGACGTTTTGGTAGATGAATTAAAATTGTTCTCGGCATGCTTCTGCTCTAAGGACTCTGTTTCAGAGCTTCCTTTTCTATATTAATGTGATAAAAATGATTTGCCAGCCTTGTTTAGAAAAAAGTAATACAATGCATATTTTATTTCATTTATTGTATGAACAAATGATAACATCTGAAAAGATTAAAAGACTGATAGTAAAATGAGATATTTAATAACTAAAACCACTATGCCAAGACTTGCCTTGCCTTGCAGTCAAGGACAACAAGCACACAAAATCTCGTCTACTTATAGACATCCAGTAAGTGAAGGGAAGCCAACAGAGGGATAAAAATAAAAGGGTAGGGAATTATTAATAAGAAATAAGGGATTATGATTCCCTGTCTCCTTATTTTTATGCATCTTTTGGTTCCTTCACCCTTCACTCACTTACCATTACATCCTCTTTCAACCAACCAACATCCCACAGCTGTTCCAAAAAGTAAGAGGAAAAGAAAACAGCACGCTTAAAATATCCTGCCCTCCTAAGCTTCATATTGCTTTCATATTTTCAACTCAAATGGCAAGATCAAATAACTTTGGATTCATTTTCCAGTGGCACCTGTATAAGAATGGGTCAAGGGAATAAACACACCAGTCTGAGCAAGGAAAGTTCATTGCTTTTATTACAATACACTCTATTCCAATATTTATTTGAGCAGCTAGCACCTTCATTTCTGCAAATGTTGCACTTTCCTTTCAAACACATACTCATTCATACTATCAGGGCACTCCTCAGTCTTTTTAATCCCTGCATAAATTCTAAATGAATTTCTTTGAGTAATATTGACAGGGTTGTGGTGATGCATATCTCACATTCAATTGTAGGGGACTTTCCCGACAAGAGGAGGGGAAATACTGAGCAACTTGGGGGAACTGTACAATTCCCAGGAATTTCTGCACTGGAAACATTTGGCATTCCCCTCCCCACAAGTAAACAACACTCATTTTAAACTTTTTTTCTTGGCATTTGTATTGCATGTGCTATTTTCATTCTGGAGAAGTGGATATTTTAAAGGATCTTCACTGGCATTGTTGATTGAATATTGCTGTAATGTTGTACAAGGGGCTACAGTCTTTGAAGACTTATTGAAAACCCCAGTTAGTACAAATTAAATCTTCTAGGTTCCTGGGTGGCTGCATTTAAAGGAAAAATCCTACCAGTGCTTAACACAACCACATTGATTGTAGGTCTGTTTCTGACCAAATTAAAAGCTCTAGTTTTTTTTTCTTTTCTATATACCACTAAATGGCTTGAGACCATGTTACCACAATCTTGGGGGATAATTTTAGTCACTCAGACTCTTGCAGCCTATTACTATTGCAACAGTGGGTTGGATCATTCTAAGCTGGGCCTCTGATTGCCTTTCCCACCACCTGCTGCACTTTTGCACAGTATGCATGTATTCTTATTTTTATACTGTCACAACACTGGGTGGTGTGGCAAGGGACAAGATCCAGTTTTGGCAGGAAACAGTGCTGGGGAGTCTTTTATTCCTACCTAGGGGATCCCTATCAGAGACTTTGGGGTACAAATAAAAGTTAGGGGGGTCTGAAAGTTTTGTCGCACATCCTGGGATATTACTATGTGAGCCCTGCTCTCACAGCAATTAAGTTTTTTAAAAATAGAAACATGCTATTTTCAGAGTAGCTATCACTCCATGTCTTCTTAGTCGTATGAGTGGGGCTGTTGCTCCCATGGTGGTCTCTTCATCTCTCTCCCTTAACCCCACCTCCCTGCCCTATGCCCTTCCTAGCATGCCTTTTGGTTACATTGTTTTATTTTTTATTTTCACTTTTTCATGCAATTCCAGAGCTCTGCCACTGTGAGTTAAGGTTTTAAAAAGAACATAAATAGAAAATAAATAAAAGGGATCAGGTTACTTGGTAATAGCAAGGGGGATAGGGGGAGAGGAGAGGACACAGATGTCACATGACTGCCAATTTCACTGGCCTGGCAGTGATGGTTTGCACCTGGGGACTTGCATAAGTGGGAGGTCATTGACAGGTTTCCCCATCAGTGAAAAGTGATGCAGCAGCGACAGGTCAGGGACACAGCAGATACGGGTCAGAGGTGTAGTTGTGGATAAGTATCACAAAGCCACTTTTCTTGGTTTAATTGTGGTTTTAAAATTGTAGTAATCTCCCTGGTGGCTAGGAGCTACATAGTAACTGTGGATCCATCCAAATAGATTTTATGATTCGTGCTGCTCAGTGTCTCCTCAGTAGTCTCCTCAGTAGTCAGGTTGGTATGATAGGGTTGCTATAAGTCAAATGTCATAGAATCGTAGAGTTGGAAGAGACCACAAGGGCCATCCAGTCCAACCCCTGCCATGAAGAAAATCTCAATCAAAGCATCCCTGACAGATGGTCATCCAGCCTCTGATTAAAAACCTCCAAAGACAGAGACTCCACCACTCTCCGAGGGAGTGTGTTCCACTGTCGAACAGCCCTTACTGTCAGGAAGTTCTTAATAATAATAATAAATTTTTTTATTTATATGCCGCCCTTCCTACGATCAGGGCGGCTCACAACAGGATAAAAACAATCATACAGAATTAAAAACACAGTTAAAAACAAGACAGCAGTAAAAAGCCCCATAGCCCAGCCTCTTGGCCACGAAAGAGGAGGGAGGCCCACAGGATATTTATTCGGGGAATGCCTGCTGGAATAGGAAGGTTTTGAGATCCTTCCTAAATTGGGCCAGGGTAGTGGACGAGCGGAGCTCAGTGGGCAGCGCGTTCCAAAGGGCTGGGGCAGCTATGGAGAACGTCCTCCGAGTCGTGGAGACTAACCTGGCCCCAGGCACCTTCAGTAGCTGCTGCCCAGACATTCTGAGGGTGCGAGGCGGAATGTACGGGGAGAGGCGGTCCTTTAGGTATCCTGGGCCCAAGCCATTTAGGGCTTTATAGGTAATTACCAACACCTTATATTGGGCTCGGAAGCGAATGGGCAGCCAATGGAGATCCCTTAAAACCGGTGTTATATGGCTGGTCCTGGGGGCACCAGTGACCAGCCGGGCTGCCATGTTCTGCACCATTTGAAGCTTCCGAGTTTGGTATAAGGGTTGCCCCATGTAGAGTACATTGCAGAAATCCAGTCTCGAAGTTACCAGAGCATGTACAACAGTTTCTAGGTCCCTCTGGGCCAGGTATGGGCGCAGCTGGCGAATCAGCCGAAGCTGATGACAGGTGCTCTTGACCGTCGCATTCACCTGAGCAGTCAGGTGAAGCGACGAGTCAAGAAGCACGCCCAGACTGCGCACGGAGTCCTTCACAGGGAGCGTGACCCCATTCAGGACAGGTGGAACAACCGCCATTCCTGGACCAGGAGAACCTATCACTAGTACCTCCGTTTTCTCTGGATTCAATTTGAGTCGGTTTTCCCTCATCCAGCCCATTACTGACTCTAGACAGGCCACGAGAGGAGAGACGCCATCCCCAGTCACTGCATCAGTCGGAGACATAGAGAAGATAATTTGGGTGTCATCAGCGTACTGATAACCCCGCGCCCCATGTCTCTGGATGATCTCTCCCAGCGGTTTCATGTAAATGTTAAATAGCATGGGAGACAGAATGGCCCCTTGAGGGACCCCAGTTTTAAGGGGCTTCTCGTCTTCCTAATCTTGAGGTGGAATCTCTTTTCCTGTAGCTTGCATCCATTGCTCCAGGTCTTAGTCTCTGGAGCAGCAGAAAACAAGCTTGCTCCCTCCTCAATATGACATCCCTTCAAATATTTAAACAGGGCTATCATATCACCTCTTAACCTTACTTTTCTTTAGGCTAAACATCCCCAGCTCCTTAAGGCGTTCCTCATAGGGCATGATTTTCAGACCCTGACTGGAAGACACACAACAACAACAAACGGAAAAGCATCCTAACCCTAGTTGTCCTCAACCTGAGTCATTCTAAATGTTTTGGCCTACAATTCCCATCTTCTTTGTCCATTGAGTATGATAGACTGACCCAAGTTATTCTAAATGTTTTGGCCTACAATTCCCATCTTGTGAAGTTGAAGGTTTTCATGGCCGGCATCCATAGTTTTTTGTGGCGTTTTCAGGCTATGTGGCCATGTTCTAAGAGAGTTTCTTCCTGACGTTTCGCCAGTATCTGTGGCTGGCATCTTCAGAGAATGCTTGCCTATGAATGTATGTGTTTGTTTCCTTTCCAGGCAAACATTCTCTGAAGATGCCAGCCACAGTTGCTGGCGAAACGTCAGGAAGAAACTCTCTTAGAACATGGCCACATAGACTGAAAAACCCACAAAAAACAATTCCCATCTTTTTTGTTCATTGAGTATGATGTCTGGGGCTGATAGACAAAATATCTGTAGAGTCCAAGACTGCAGAAGGTGAGATTAATGATGCTCCCAAATATCAATTAATAATGCTTTCTTTTCAATAAAGCTCTAAGTAACTGGTGGAGGGTAGTGAGTAGTGTAGACACCAGTTACCCCACTGCTTTAACTTTACTCCCATTTCCCCAGCTCATATAGTTCCAGAAATGTGCATGTACATTAACTTTATAATAATATAACAGTAATGACAGCAGGTGCCTTGTTAGCTATGGAAATGTGTCAGTATTGATGGGTTATTCTTTGGGTTAGTTTTGTTGTTGTTGTTGTTGAAAGGTTGATACTCTAGTATTTGTTTCATATCATTGATAGCTGCTTTGGGTTTCTTTTGAAAAGATGAGCAAGTAAAAAGTGAGGGGGGGAGCTTAAGAAGCTTCCCACTTGCTTTTTCACAGTAGTGTATACCATTGCAGCTTTGCAAACTGTTATTTTAAAAAAAGAAGACAAAAAGCTGGGTTAGAGTCACTTTAAAATACTTGCACAGGAAAGAACAGCAGGCGTCCTGGTGTTTTTGACAGAGCTTGAATAAACAGTGCTGATAGGTAATGGTGTGATGTAGAGGATTTTGCAAGTGGGGCAACATTCAGATTGAGAATGGATTTCAGACAGTGGAGTGACATCTACTGTTCAAAATCCCACATTTCAAACCCTGAACTGTTTTTCCCCCCACAGTAAAATTAGTATTCTCTGGGTGCATTCCCACTATGAAATAAGATGAATTTCCGATTGACTTAAATGACTGTTATTCCCATTTGAAACCGGTTCCTGTCATAATTTAATCGATTCCTGTTGCAATCAAGCGAGGCAAATGCAAACCCTCTGATTTTTCCAGACACTAGTTTCTTAGCGGTTCTTTTGAAAATAATCGATTATGAAGTGTGTTCAACAAAGGGGAATGACAGATCTGAACTGCATCATTCTGGAGGGAGGGACAAATGGCAGAGGGGTGTTTACCATTTGGTAGATCCACCATTCCCCCCTCTCTCAGCACTGCCTTTGTGCTTGTGGTGTGATCTATAAATGCATGTATTTGTTTCTTTTTAAAATAAAATTCATAGAAAATTCAATTCATTGATGTCACAACTACTTGTTGCAAAGGCAAATAGTTGCAAAACCAATGAATGGAATTATCTATGAATTTATTTATTTTTTTAAAAAAATCTATATTTGATCCAAGCCTGGCAGGGGGGAGAAAGACCCCGCGGGTCCCCTCCAGACCCCTGCCATGCTTGGATCATGCTTGGCCTTTCTCCCCCCTGCCTTGCCTGGATCACCCAACCTAGGCATGGCAGGGGTATGGAGGGGACCCTCGGGGGGGGTTTCTCCCCCTTACCATGCCTCTCCTACTTGTAGTTGCAATACCAATGAATTGATTTTTCAATCAATTTAATTAAAAAAAATATCTATAGTTCCCAAGCCGGACTGCCCGCGCTACCACTTACGTCACTGATGATACGTAGATGATTGACATTCATTTTAAAGAGGCACAAACTAGTGGGGACGACAATCATGCCAAAAAAGAAGTGATTACAGAAAATATCCACTTTCATAATGAAAATAACAGACCTTTTGGAATCACTTTACCAACACGGAGCGAAGCGAATCCCAAACCGGCTTAAATGTAAGTGGGAATGAGCCCTCTCTGTGTTCACATTTAAATTCTGGTGAACATGTAGTAAGGACACATGTGGGAAATAGGAAAACAGCAGCTCATCTCATTCTGTCCTCCTCCTCAGAATGGCTAACACTCAGATGTCAAAAGTAAATTGCAGATATTTCTTAATGTTCATGAATTAGATTTATTTCTATGAAGCGCTATAAAACTCAGTATTGAATGACATTTAGTTTTGTAGTTACAGATTTGTAACTCAGAGTTACAAATCCATAACTGCTCTGTATTCACTAAGACTATGTAGTACTACTATCAAACTATGTAAATGTCATCCAGCCCAACTTTAGATTCAGCAGCCTGATCAGGCAAAGCAGGTTGGTATGAAAAGAGGATGATGTTTTTGTCTCTCTACCACCAGTGAGCTAGGCTGTGATAGCCAGATGCAGAGCCCCTGGCACAGGTTCCTGTCATAGTGTCAGTCACTGGTGGGACAGGGTGGTGGAAAGCAGTGGCATTACTGCCTGGATGTCACCCGGTGCAGAGGGCAGGGCTTCTGAATGCCATCTGAAAAACCTCCTGCATTTGTGGGCTTTTTCTACTTTTAAATCCCATTTCTGAGTGGGATTAATCTAATGTGATACGGTCTATAGGGGTTAATGGACCTCCCCTCCATTTTGCATTATTCACTGTGTAGCACAAATGTACTACACAAAATTAAAAATACACATTGTGGCAATATCTTTATTCTGACAACCGAAAGGTGCAAAAGACATCATGTCAGCTTTCAAAGCTCATTGGCTTTTTCATCTGGCAAAGATGGTTTAAAAAACCATGCAGAAGAAGAAAAGTTATGTTAGTGTCACAGGTGTGCATCTTACTTGAGAGGTTTGCTTAAGGGTGTGTTTAAGGTAGTCTTGAGGGAGGATCAATGCAAATAGAGGCCACTTCCCTTCTCTTTACGTATATACCTGTACCTGAACCTATTTGGTTTTGCTCTTTTCTTCTCCTTCTGCTCCCTTTTTTGCCTGCCCCTTTCTTCCACATCTTTCTGTGTTTAATGAGCTCCCAGTCATCTTATACCTTAGATCCAAAAACACACTGCAGAAATAATCAACTACTCTGGCTCAGTGCTGAGGAATCCAAGGAATTGTAGTTTGTTGTGGCACCTGAGCTTTCCAACAGAGAAGGCTAATATCTCACAAAACTACAGTTGCCAGAATTCCCCATCATTGAGCCAGGACAGTTAAAGCGGTCTCAACTAGGGGCTCATTCACATTACAAAAAAAATCGGTTTTGAAACCGATTCAATCACGTGAAGTTCCTACTCACCCCGAATCTCACACAAGCGAATCCGGAGCTTGCACACCCGTTCCGTGGTAAATGGCCCCTAGCGCGGGTCTTTTGAAATCGGCGCAAATACCGTTTCTTTTTAAAAACCCCGGGTCCTGGGAATGAGAACTTTGGCCTCGATCACGATCGAGGCAAATTGAGGGAGGGATTTAGGTCAGAGGGTGGGCAAAGGGCAAGGCATTTCCTCCCCTCATCGGAGGGGAGGGGGAGGAGGAAAGAGCCCTGGGTAGAAGGGCTGCTGCTAGGCAAGGAGCAGGCAGGGCTCCTGGCGCCGGGAGGAAGGGGATGCTCTCCTCCTCCTCCTCTTCCTCCACCTCCTGCTCTCCTGCTGGCCCCTGCTCCCTCCGGGGCCATTCAAGGCCGCCTCTCTTGCTGGGGGACTTGGCCAACCCCAGGAGGGCACATTGCATGCCCACGGAGGCAGCCGCTTCCAGCCTGGAGCCTGGCACCCAGAGAGGGGCTCCCCTGAGAGCCAGCCTGGCAGCCAGGGGATGGCGGGAGGAGGAGGAGGAGGGTCGCTGGCCAGGCATCAGCAGGCCTCCAGCAGCTGAAGCAGGGAGAGAGATTCCTCTCTCTCTCTCTCTCTCTCTGTGTGTGTGTGTGTGTGTGTGTGTGTGTCAGAGGGAAAAGGGGGGTGGTCTACTTCCTGCTCCCGCAGCCTCCCCATTGCTCTTCTCCCTCACGATCCCAAGGCTGGAAGGGATCCCCAAGGGACATCCAGTCGAACCCCCAATCAAAGCAACACCCCCCCCTTTTCAAGCAGCCTCTTTTGACCATTTATGCGCATTTTTTGACCATTTATGCGCATTTTTTGGGGGGTGACATGTCTGTGTGCTTGCTTGTGCTTTATTTCCTCTTGCTCCTGGATTATTAATTATTATTATTATTATTGTTATTGTTACTGTTATATGCGGATGCTACAGTCAGAATGCCTGCACTGCATTTCCCCTTTATTCCCAATTGATTCCATGGGTTAGAGCATTCCCTCCCCTCATCGGAGGGGAAAGAGAGGAGGAAAGAGCCCAAAGGGTGGATGCTAAGGGTGACAGGTGGCAAAAGGGGAGACTGGGCTGCATAGGGCTGGGGGTGGGGGGGAGATGGAGAAAGTGATGGAGGAGGAGGAAGAGGAGGATTGCCAAGGCTGGGGGATGTAGGGAAATGGATGCAGCAGAAGCATTTATGCGCATTTTTTGACCATTTATGCGCATTTTTGGGGGGTAACATGTCTGTGTGCTTGCTTGTGCTTTATTTCCTCTTGCTCCTGGATTATTATTATTATTATTATTAATGCGCTGCATTTCCCATTTATTCCCAATTGATTCCATGAGGTCACTCTCTCTCAGCCTCAGTGGAAGGCAATGGCAAAGTGTAAGCAGGAGGAAAGGGGTCAGTTCAGCAGAGGGGGAAGCTACAATGTTGCAAACGACTTCACTTACAATCAGTGTTACATTTTTAAACAATTTTTTGGAGCAAAGGGAAAGCTACAAATGTTGCTTTTAAAAGCATAAAAAAATGCATGACAATTCCATCCTTTGCCTGGGACGGGGCAGATCTGACCCAAATGCCCACAGGTTTATAAAAAAATTAACCCTGTGCCTGGCTCTTTAAAAAAAGGGAGGAGGGGGAGGACACTTTCCGATGTCCTGCAAAACGTCACCATGACAATCGTTTGATTGACAGCGGCCACCTCGCCGGCAGAGATAGAATGCATTCGATTTCAAACAGAATGCATTCGATTTCAAATTTGTAGTGGGCACTTGCTAACGGAGCGATTCGGGGGAGGGGCATCCGGATCATCCCAGTTCCCTCCATGTCTTTTAGGCCAGTATGAATGGGGCCTTGGATTATTTCCGCAATGTGTTTTGGATTTTAGTTGTGTTTTTGCCAGGTTAAAAAAAAAGGCTGAAGATGAGGGGGTCAATAGGGTAACAAACACATCTGTACCTCCTGTAAAATTCTCTGAATGAGACAGCATTTCCATGTTATAGTGTTGTCTGGAAGCACAAATGGTGTGGGATTACCAGACACCTTTTGCTGTCACTGCAGCTAAAGCAACTTCTTGAATTTGGACTAGTGGACAATGCACTTATTCCTAACATTTCTTTTGTTGGCTCTTTACTGAGCTGTGCTTTTTAAGGGATTTTAGACTTCATCTCCCAGAATCCAATACTATTGGCCAATAAGGCTGAGGCTTTTGGGAGCTGAAGTCCAAAATCTCTTAAAGGGCACAGTTTGGGGACCACTGGTAGCGAAAGCTGCTGAGTGGGCTTGGGCAATTAAAGCAGGGATCAGGCTTGCATATAGTTTTTCCAAGAAACAGAACTTCAGAATGCAAGATCCAAATGTAGTTTTATTTGTAAATAACCAGGGATCATTATTCAACAAAGACATGCTCACACACATGCATTCAAGAACTAATTCTATAAAAAAAAAATTAGTAGCAGATAGCAGCTTGAGGGATTGCAGAGGGTCTATTGATTGTGATGGTGAGAAGTCAAGTGAGATATCAACAGGGTGTCTGTCTGACTTCAAATGAGACTGAATTAGAATGCCTTGACATGCAAATTTATATGGCCAAATATGTCCCAGGGCAGATTTTGAGATTAAAATTAGGTTTCCAGGAGAGAACAGGGAATTTGTGAATGACTGGACAAATGTATCTGGACAATGGGGTTTTGCTTCCAGAGGGAAGTATTCTTCTATTTCTGTTCATTTGTAAGATCAATGTCTATAATTCAAAATCACTTATATCATGGAAGGGTTGTGCAGATTCTGATCTTGATTCATCTGTCCTGCCTATGTGCTTTGGCTTTCTCCCATGCTGAGCCAGTTGGATCTCCTTATATAGTCACCCTCCTTAGGCTACATGCTGAAAACATACCCTTTGGTATCAACTTGATATAGAAAAGAGGAGGTGTGGTGGGAGGCTAGACCTTGGATTAACACCCTCACTGTTTTCAAACAGTGCAAGATTGGTGTTTTCAGTCCAAAGAAACCTGCTGTCCTGTCCAGCAAAAATCTTGCACAGAAAAAATGAGAAATAGAAAACAGAAATTTAATACAACAAAAATCTTGTGGTTACTTTTTGGTACAAGACTGCTGTTTTTTGCACAATAGTTTTTTTTTGTGCGTGTAAGATTTTTGTTGTGCAATTAGATGTTTTTGTCCAGGATTTTGCTGTGTGTAAAACTGCAATCTTGTATAAAAAGTCTACATAGCTCCCTAGAAACCATTTTTTGCACAAGTCAACAGAATTCTCAAACAAAAAAAATCACATCTATTTCTGTGCAGAATACATGAATACTATGAATATGTGCTTTACAGTATTTTGTTCTATTTCTGTGCAAAGTAAATTCCCCAAAACTTTGGGATGTGCAAATACCAGGCAAAAACTGCATGAAGATATTGAAACAGCATTATTTTTACCAGCTCAGTATCCTGAGTGTTGAAACCCATTGGGGGGGGGGCAGGAAAGGAATAGCCCTGAATAGTCTTTCCTTCTCTACAAATTGTGTTGCTTCAATCTTAGCTACATTTTCTAAAACATTTTCTAAAAGCAGGGTAGAGTGGGGGGCCATTCTTGCTTTAAAATGAATGCTGGATTGAGTGCTTATTTTTCTGTGTCATTCACCACCAGGTGTCAGTAACAGCCAGTGTAAATACTGAGAGAGAATGCCTGCTATACTTCTCCTCTGTTGGGCTGAATCAATGAAGAACATTGAAGTTCCTGCTAAAAATACTGCATGTGTGAAAAACTAATATGCAGACAGAGGTTCAATTCACACTAGCATTGTAGAGTTATTATGCTTTCTTTTCTTAACAGATTTTTGTCTGCTAAGAAAAAGACTTGCATGAAAAAAGAAGAAAATGTTAGAAATTAAAGACAGCATCATGTGAGCGCCAATAAAAGTCAGAAAATACATTCACGGGTAGCCGAGTTGACCATGCAGCAAAATACAACAAAATCCAAAACGCTCAAAGCAGCAATACTTTTATTGGGCCAACTCCAAAGCATAAAATGCACTGTGCGAGTTTTCGAAGCTTCATTCAGATTCAACGAATGAGGCAAGACAATGAAATCTGGAACTGCTCATAGAACGCTGAGACAGATATCCAAATAATTTTACAGTCTTTGAATACAGTGCAGTTCTTGTGCCAAAAATAATGACAGTTGAATTTTTAAAAGATGTTTTAAAGATAATCATGAATTTATAATCCTTTGTATTGAGACAGTATGGTAGAGTGGTTTGAGCATTGGACTGTATCTCTGGAGATCAGGGTTTGAATCCCTGTCTAGCCATTGAAATCCCCTGGGTGACCATGGGTAAGTCACAGACTTTTAGTTTCAAAGGAAGGCAAAGACAAACTCTTCTTAAGAAATCTTGCCAAGTTAGATTCATGTTATTGTTGTTAACTGCCATCAAGTTGACTTTGACTTATGGCAAGCCCTTCTCAGGTCTAGAACACCTGAGGCTTTCTTGATTGAGTCTATCCACCTGTAGTGTGTTCTTGCTCTTTTACCTAATGGCATTATTGTCTTTTCTAGTGAATCATGTCTTATCATTATAAGGCCAAAGTGCAGCAGTCTCACTGAAGTTGTTAGCTTCTAGGGAGAGGTCAGACTTGATTTGCTCTATGACAGATTTATTTGTCTTTTTAGCAGCCCACGGTATCCATAAAACTCTACTTCACTGTTCTTCACTGTCCAGGTTTCACAATTATACATAGAAATTGGAAATAAGATGACATGGACAATCCTAACTTTAGTATTCACTTACATGTCTTTACACTTCAGGATCTTGTCTAGTTCCTTCATAGCTGCCCTTGCAAGTCTTAGTTTTCTTCTGGTTTCTTGACTGCAGTCTCCCTTCTGATTAATGGTTTAGCCAAGCTATGGAAAATCTTACACTATTTTAATATCTCTGGCCTGTTACAAACGGGCCGTTTTGTGTGTGCGGAGCGTGCACTAGGGTTAGAAAGGGGCGGTGCTTCCGCACCCCCTAACCCTAGTGCGCACTCCGCATGCACAAAATGGCGGAGCCCGTTCCACATGGCCACCGCCATGAGGACGTCACAACCGTGCCGCTTCTATACGGGGCGGCGCGGAAGTGACATCCTCTCTCCACGCCAGGGTGCTTAGTGTGCCCTTAGCGCGGAGCAGGAAGGAGCTCCATTTTGGAGCTCCTTCCTGGTTTGGTCCGCTGGGCGCAGCCTTCACATGGCTGCACCCAGCGGACCAAAAGAGAAAGGGGCCAAGCAGCCCCTTTCTCCTCCTCCCCACCACCGCGGGGTGTCCTTTGGGCTTGAAGTCCCAGGGACACCCCTTTTCAGGCTGCGGGGAAGCGGCGTTTTGCCACTTCCCCGCAGCCTGAAAAGCGGCGGATTGGGGCCTCAGCGGCTGCCGTTTTGGCTGCTGAGGCCCCAATACACCGGGGAAAGGGGCGGGTACAGCCCGCCCCAAATGGGCGGTCTGTAACTCGCCTCTGTCTAGTTTAAAGTTATGCAAATAATCTGTGGTCATTTTTTTTCTCCTAGAACTAAGCTGTAAACCTACCTATGCAGTTTCTTCCTTGACTTTCTTTGGAAGTTATTCCAAGTCTTTGCTATTTTCTGCTGTTAGTATGGTGTCATCTATATATCTTAAACTGTTGAAGTTCCAAATTTCACACCTTTCCCTTTCAGGTCTAATCTCGCTTGATGTATGATACATTCAGCATACAAGTTAGACAGATGAGGTGATAAAATTCACCCTTGCCTGACCCCCTTACCGATTGGAAACCATTCTGTTTCTCCATATTCTGTCCTCTCAGTGCACTCTTGTCCTGACTCCAGATTATACATCAGGACACTCAAATGTTGTGGCACACCCATTTCTTTAAAAACGATCTATAGCTTTTCAGGATCTATATATTCAAATGTTTTGTTATAATCTACAAAGCAAGGGGTGATTTTCTTCTGAAGTTCTTTGGTGAGCTCCATTATCCAATGTATGTTTTCAGTGCAATCCCTAGGGCCCCCTCCTTTCCTGATCCCAGCTGGGGCATCTGGCATTTCTCACTCCATATTTGGTAAAAATCTATACTGTAGAATTTTGAGGAACATTTTGCTTGCATAGAAAATTAATGCAGTCTTTGGTGTCCCCTTTCCTGGGGACTGGAACATATATTAAGCATTTCTAATCTGTGGGCCATTGTTTTGCTTTCCATATTTGTTGACAGATGTTAGATAGAGCTAGAGTAGATTCTGCCATTGTAGAATGAAGCAGGTCCATTGGTATTTTTTCCTAGTGATTTATTTCTTGCAAGTGCCCTGAGTGCAGCTTTCACTTCACTTTCTAAAATTGTAGTTTCATTGACAAATGGTTCTTCCTTGAACAAATCTGTCATTTTTTCATCTCATATAGAATCATAGAATCATAGAGTTGGAAGAGACCGCAAGGGCCATCCAGTCCAACCCCCTGTCATGCAGGAAATCTAAATCAAAGCATCCCCAACAGATGACCATTCAGCCTCTGTTTAAAAATCACTAAAGAAGGAGACTCCACTACACTCTGAGGAAGGAGTATGTTCCACTGTCGAACAGCCCTTACTGTCAGAAAGTTCCTCCTAATGTTGAGATAGAATCTCTTTTCCTGCAGTTTGAATCCATTGCTCCGGGTCTTAGTCTCTGGAGCAGCAGAAAACAAGCTAGCTCCCTCCTCAATATGTATCCCTTCAAATATTTAAACAGCAATTTTTTATTTGTACTTGGTCATGTAATGTGTTCCTCTGATGGTCTTATAGCAGTGTTTCCCAAATTAGGTCCTCTAGATGTTTTGTACTTCAGCTTCCATAATTCCTGATTGTTGGCCCAACTGCCTAGGGCTTCTGGAAGCTGATGTCCAAAACACCTGGAGGACCAAAGTTTGGGAAATACTGTTTTATAGCATTCCCACTTTCAGCTTAAATTTTCCTTTGATTTTTTAGATCTTGTGGAAGAGGTCTCTTGTTCTTCCTTTTTGATATCATCATCTATTTCCCTGCACTAATTATTATAGTAATTCTCTTTGTCCCTGTATTCAGCATTCTGATCCTATTTCTCTCACCCTTTCCCTTTGCTTCTCGTCTGTCCTTAACCGCTTGAAGTGTTTCATCTATCTTCCAGTGGGAATTCTCTTTCTTTTGACTGCATATAGTGTCTTTTTGCATCTTTTCCTGACAATGTCCCTAGCTTCAGTCCAGAGTTTCTGCCTCCTAGTCAATTAGGCTTAATAGTGCACATCTATTTTTTACAGTATCTTTAAATTCTACTGTGATATTTTTCAGGTTGCATTTTGGCATAACGGTTGGTCTGGTGTTCTTCTTTAGCTTTACTCTAATTTTTTATATCAACAAGTCATGGTCTGTGCCACAATCTGCTGCTGGTCTTATTTTGAAAGGATAATAGAATTCCTCTTTCTTTTGCTTCCAATTAAGTAGTATTTGATGTCTATATTAAGCATCAGGTGATGTCCATATATACAGTTACCTCTTCAGTCAGCAACCCTCCTGCTTCATTTCTTGATCTTACAGTCTTTGATCCTGCTCTATTTCCTACTTTTGCATTCCAATCACCTATGAATAACCAGAAGTTCTGTTTTGGTGTGTAGTCAGTTTCATCCTAGACTGTGGCATGGAATCTTTCTGTTTGTTCTTCTGTTTCTGTAGCTGGAGCAGTCTCTTGGATTATGGTTATACTGTTATATTTTCCTAATGTCTTATTGATAGGATTTAGTCAGACTTTGTATTGTATCCTTTCAATTATTTTGCTACATCTCTCCTCACTATTAATGCCACCTTATTTCTTCTGGGATTTTCATTTCCTGAGTAAAACATTGTGTAATCATCTGTCTCAAAATGCCCCATTCCTCACTCACCCCAAGTATTACAAGGTTTATATGTTCTATTTCTTGTTTTACTACATCTAGCTTCTCCTGATTTATGCTTCTCACATTCCAAGTTCCTGTATGTTGTGCAGCTCCAGACTTTCCTTTCTGAGCACATCAACAGCTGAACGTTCTTTCAGGTGTCCAGTTACCACACTGCTACTCACAATTGTCCTCTGCTGTACCCTAGTAGCTTATTGAGTGCCTTCTGACCTGGGAGTATCATCTTCAGGCACTATCTCTGTTTCATTTTGAATGGTCTCTCATGGGATTTTTATGGTAAAATAAAGACATTCAAAAGGAATTTTTTATGCCTCCTTCTGTACAGTACTAACAAGCATTGGCTATAATCCCACTGTTATTCTCTCAGAGAGATCCTCCACCAGTGACACTGTCCGCTGGCTCCTCAGCAAAAGCATGTCTGACACGGGAGACTCTACCAGCAGCAGTGAACTTCAAACAACCTTATACAAGTTTGAAAATGACAGTGCAGTCCTGGGCATGCTTGCTCAAAGCATAAATTTCCTACTCAGTTGATGATAATTCTGAGTAACTTTTCATTGACTTGGTTTGCACATCATCCTTTATATGTACACTAATGGTTCTGTTGAAACATTTATGTGTGAGCATGTGCTTTGTGACATGCTAATCAGTCCTCTCCTTAAAAATGTGCAAGACAGTTACTGTATATACATCCAGAATGTTTAAATTTCTATCTGAACAATTTCAAGAGGGATAGCAATAATAATCACACAAAAATACTAAAGAATCCTGTAGCATCCAGCTATCAATATTTAATAAGATATTTATTATTGCATGAGCTTTCATAGACTTCAGTATGCAGCTTATTTCATAATAATTATTTTTATCACACCACTAAAACTCTCTTTGTTGCTTTTATCTGAATACTATTACAGTCAGCCCTCTTGAAACAAGGATTCTTTAGCAATTGATTCAGCCATCCAGAATTTGAAAATATTTTTTAAAATGATAAATTTCAAAAGCAAACCTTGAATATGCCATTTTATATATAAGGGATACCAGTTTACTATGCCATTGTATTTAATGGGACTTGAGCATCCACATATTTTGGTATCCACAGGGGGTCATGGAACCAAGGATCAGTATACCAAGGAACCACTATATGTTTCTTTTTCTTTTTGATAATTTTTGTTTTTGGTACATGATCCTGTCATTTACTAGCAGATGAATTGGTTAAGGGGTGGGGGGAGAGCAGGAAGTCTTACTATTAAAGTAATCCAACTGATGAGGAATATGTCAGTTGGAGTGGGCAATATGAAGTGTACCACCAAATTTGGCCCACCAAATGACACCTTGAAAACTAGGCAGCAAATTGTGAAAAGCCATTAAAGCAAGCAGGAAATTCCTTTCTTTAAGTGGTTTGTGTGTGTGTGTGTGTGTGTGTGTGTGTGTGTGTGCGCATGCGCGTGCGGCTTGCCACAATATTTCAGTGGCAATTTCCATAGAAACATGCATTTCCAGCCTCTTTTAATGGTATTCTTCATTATTGTCATCAGGTTTAGCAGCGGAATTTGTTTCAGCTTTTGGGATAGCAGCAGGGACAGGCCTGCAGTAGGCCCAGCAAGGATGAAACTGATACCCACAACTGCTGGTATTGCTCACTATAGTTTATTCTAAATGTGGAAGGCAGATAGAAGTAAACGTTTGCATGCATGCAGAGCTATCACTGCTTGCATATCTGTCTGTCTGTCTGTCTGTCAAGGAATTATATATAAAGAGGCAAATATGTACTGATGTTTTGGATTATTAATTATTTTGTCCATTCAGAACAATAGACTTGACTATCTTTGTGTCTGTTACATTCCCTGACAAAGACAGGAGGCTCAGTAACTTCCAGTTCCTTCTTATATGCAAGCAGTGATTTGAAAAGTAATAAGCATTGGGAATTGCAGGGCAGAGAGCATAATAGGTTCATTTGCATGCACATTCCATTTCCCAGGTGCTTATTTGCAAATGGCCACTACTTACTGGGGAACTTAAAACAAGCCACAGCTGATCTGTAATTCTTCACAGGCTATCCAGAAAGCTACTTACCGTTCAGCAGACATAGAAACCAGGGATTTGCATGCACTTGCTGGACTAATTGTGTGACTCTTGTTTTTAAGAATAACCCCCAAGAGAAGTGCCATTGATTTTCCATTAATTTATAAGTAGTACCAACCAAGCATATCTCATTTAACAGAAGCTGTGACCTTAATGAAGCAGTAGCACAGATTATTTTGACAGTACTCAAAGGGGCAGAAGACTTCCTTAGAATTATATTATTTTTACTGATATGGTACAGTGAGTCTGCACTGAGTTACAGAGTGACCTAAGCAAGAGCCAGAAATCTGCTGTGAGAGGCTTACAGTCTCAAGATGAGACAATGAGTTTTGGAAGTTGCTACAAGTTAAGACTTCATGGAGGAGACTAGATCTCAGGAAGTGAGTTTTAAATAAAAGTATTTAAAGAGGTAATTACATAGGTAACAGAGAAAGGTGGGATAAAATAAAATAAATACATTTAGAGATACATAGAAGGAGCAGGATGAGATGGTAGGGTGGAGGTCTTTATTACAGAGTCATAGAAGGGGAGCACATGTTGGTAGAGGTTAAGATGTAGGGATTCAATGTCCTTCCTGAAGCCACCAGGTGTTGGATGCTACCTCCACTGCTGCTGTGCCACCAAATTTTGGGGGTGGTGACTAGTCCTTCTATGTAAAACAAAGCTGGTTCAATGTGCAAGTCTTATTTTAAAGCTGAAATCATACTTCCAGGAATCTCCTAACAGAGGCTTCATTTCTGAAAACGATGCACTCACTACCTGTGTAAGTCAAGGTGCGGTTCATCTAGCATGCGACTTAGCATAGACATGAAACCAGTGTTGTGGGGTTGTGCTAGTGATGTCCAATACTGTTTCTACTGTTGACTTATATCCAACAAAGCTGTTCCATACTAAATTCATACTTCATGTGAGTAATGAACTGAAAGAAGGTGAATGTGTTGAAGATTTAACCAGACATGATAGATGTACTAAAAAGCAGTTCAGGATTCAGCCTGTGTAAGATGGGGGTCTCACTCCTGATAACACAGATTTGTAGTTTGAATGTACTTCTGAATAGAGCCCCAAGCTTGGATGCCTAGATTTTTGTGGTGGCCAGAGGTGAAAAACAGAACTAACATTAGAGCCACTTTAAGGTCATGAGTTAAGGGGAATTGTTTACAGACAGATGGAATGATTATACAGATTAGGTCTCCCTTATCCAAAATGCTTGGGACTAGAAGTGTTTTAGAAATTGGAGTGTTTTGGATTGTTGAATATTTGCATATACATGATGAGATGTTGGAGATAGGACCCAGATCTAAACATGAAATTCATTTATGTAATATACACCTTTTACATATAGCCTGAAGGTAATTTTATACACAATTTTTAAATAATGTTGTACATGAAAAAGTTTATATGTATTTATTATTATGCATTGTACCATCAGAAAACAAAGGGGTTACTATCTCAGTCACCCAATTTTGGATTCTGGAATATTTTGGATTTCAGAATTCTGGATAATGGAGGCTCAATCTCTATTTGAACATTGTCATGAAGGATAGGTTGGCTACATGCTGGAAGGACAGGGCAGGGCAGGGCTCAGAGAAGACAGACAGAAGTTAGAAAAGGTTGATGATAACTACACGGGCAGCATATCAAATGAAACTACACATAAGATGCACAAGACTGAGATGAATTGTAAGGGGGAAAGAAGGGAAAGAAACAGGGCTTTTAAATTACCCTTTGGGCTATAGATCCTAGAATCTCCCAGCCAGCGTAGCCATTGGCCACATTGACTACAGAATGCTGACAGTTTAGTCCACAACAGGGATTTTCCTGAGCTTTAAAGTGACTAGACAAATAACAACTTTGATTCTTATCACTGAAGGAGGACACAAGGTCCTGGGTTAGAGTAGTATCATTATTATTCCTGAAGTGAAAAATTCTCTCTCTCCTTGATTTGCAATAAAAAATCTTCCTCTGCAATCTAGATTAGTGATCTCCCTCTGCTATCTGTAAAATCTGAGTTAATTTTTGTTTTAAACATGAGAGCGTGAGAGGGAAATTAACTACTACTCGACTTCAGCTACCTGAGACTACCTGTTTTCACATTGCTTGGTAGTAACACGACACCTGGTTAAGAGCTAGAGTTGATGAGGAACCAGAGGTACAAGCTTTTTTCAGATGCTTGTGTCTCCATTCCAGGTTTATAAGTGTTTACACATATAAAGAACACAATTGGAAATTTATTCATGCATTTCTGGACATCTGTGTACAAATAACCATAATGTAAGAGCCAAACCAGAATGTTTGCGTATTTTGTGTCCTTTTAATTGTGTCCTTTGAATATTCTGACCATCAGTGTTTCACCAATTTTAACCTTGAATCATACTGAAAAAGTGTAATACAAATAAACTGCAACAGCCAATTTCCTCATGCTTAGTCCTGTTTTGAATTATTAGATGCTCCAGCATTAAAGACATACGGATTCTTTGTATTGGTGCAGGTGCACCTCTAAGAATGACTGCTAAGTGCAAAATTTATGCATCTACTCTGGAATGTAATTCTTCCTATCTTTCTTTTTCATGTTTTCCCTCCATCACTCATCTTGTTTTTCTGTTTATTTTAGAATATTAGAAGTTGGGTGAGCCAAAAAAATATGCATTGCAAACACATTTGCCAACGTCATGGCAACAGATAAAGAATGACTTTATAATGACAAATTCCTTCATCTTCTGACAGCAGTCATCACTGATGGTGCTGATTTTTTAAAAAACAAACAAACCCATGCTTCCTCTCCTTCCTCGCACCCCCTTTTGTGGATGTGTGAAAGCCTCTTTTTTAAAATAATAGCCCGTGTTATCATTTCACCAGTAATCTCCCTTTGAGATTGCAAAATGCTCATTTTAGCACTGACTCCAATTTTCCTTTTGATATTTTTTCCTCTTCTTTTGTTCAAACAGTTCTCTGATTGCTCCAGCTCATCGCTGAGGGGACTGAGGCAGAAGTCAACACCAGCTGACATCTCACAATGACATTCAGCAAAGTCTTCCCCTTTGTAGCAACAGCCACAGCATACGAAAGTTCAGAAAAATTATTCAAAGCATCTCACGGTTCTACTTCTGAGCAAATAATTTCTCCCTTCTTTTCCCCTCCTACTTTCTGTCTTTAAAAGAAATCTAACAAGGTTTGCAAAACTATGGCCTGTTACAGACAGCCAAAATAAAACTGCTTCGAGTCACTTTGGAGTTATGGTATTTCAATGATACATGCGTCCTAAGAGTCCAAAGGCCGCACCAAAGCCACACTCCACTCCTAAGGCTGGAATGCAGATTTGGTGAAGCTTCCAGACTCTTAAGACTCATGCATCATTGAAATACCATACCTCCAAAGTGACTCGAAGCAGCTTTATTTTGGCTGTCTGTAACAGGCCTAAATTAAGCATTATCTGGGTATTCTTCTTAGTTGGTCATCCTTTATACATAAAGTGCAGAGCTGAATATTATTTTAGTGCAGCCTTCCCCAAAGGTGGTCTCCAAGCAAAGGTTCCAATTTTTTTTTAAATGAATATGATGACATGCTGATGTTATTGCTTAAAGGGTCTGGTCTCATGCACAGATGAATCTTTCTTGTGTTGGTTTAGGGAACAGCATGGATGTTACAGGTTGGATCTCCCTTATCGGGAATTCCAGAATCTAAAATACTCCAAAATCATCCATATAGGACAGTAAGACAATGACATCTTTGCTTTCTGGTAGTTCACAAACTTTAGTGTATAGAAACTGTTTTTAAAAAAACTGAATTGTGTATAAAATTACTTCAGGCTATAGATATAAGGCATACCAAAACATAAGTGAATTTCACGTTTAGATTTGGGTCCCAACCCCAAGTCTCTCATTATGTATATGTAAATATTTCAAAACACTTCTGATCCCAAGGATTTTGGATAAGGGAGATTCAAACTGTACTGGCTTCAAAACAGCAGTGGTCAATGGCTTCCATATCAGTGGGGCTGTGAATCTGCTCTGATCTTTAGTCTGAAGTTTAAAGGAACTATTTGAGTTGCTGAACATTATCCTTAAAATGAATTCATCACTTTTAATGGCTCCTTTAACACAGACTTGATTCACTGTTGCCTGATATGGAAGCCATCAGCTTTGAATCCAGTGATATCCACACTGTTTCCCCAAACCAGCATATACACCATGCCCTAGTGTTCTCACGACTAGACTACTGTAACCTCCTCCTGGCAGGGCTTCCTCTCTCTCACCTCCACCCATTAATTTCTGTTCAGCATTCAGCTGCACACATTATTTCACTCGCTCGCTGTTATGATCATGTCTCCCCTCTGTTGTCTTCCCTTCACTGTCTCCCTCTTTCTTTCCGTATCAGGTACAAACTTTTGCTACTCACCTTTAAAGCCCTGCATGGGCTGGCCCCTCTTTATTTAACTGATCTTCTCTCTCCCTACATCCCTACTCGCATTCTCTGCTCTGGCCAAACTCTCCTCTCTCAACCAGGATTTTCTCTGCCCCGTCCCGGATCCGCCCCTTCTCTCTGCTGCCCCTCATTCCTGGAACCTTCTTCCTCTGCATGCAGGCTCATCACTTCCCTAACCAGTTTAAGGCTGAGCTGAAAACCATATTGTTTAGGGAAGCGTTCTCAGGGAATTTGTTGATTGTCTCTGGCTGTCTGATAATGTTTGAAGTGATTGATTTGCTTTTATATCTGATGTTTTTTAATTTGTCTTTTCTTTCCGACATTGTAATTTTATCTATTTCTCTATCTAATTCTTATTACTTTTAGAGTGTATGCCTTGAGCAGGCTTTTATATATTCCTTAATTTTACTGACTTTGTACAGTTCTGTGTATAATTACAGTGCGTTAGAAATAAAGTTTAATAATAATAATAATAATAATAATAATAATAATAATATAAGATGTGCCAGTGCATCAGAACCACACACTTCAAGAGTAAACAACTGCAATGACTCAGGTAGCATTTCAGTATAAATCCTAGGTGTTTTTTTTTTTAATGTATCTATTGCTACATCTGCCCTGAAAAAATACAGTTGGCCTTCCACATCCATGGATTCTTCACCCATGGATTCAAGCATCTCCTACTTGAAAATATTCAAAATTATATAAGGTCTAAAAACCAAACCTTGATTTTTCTCATTTTATGTAAAGGACACCATTTTACTATGCCACTGTATTTAATGGGATTTGAGCATCCATGGATTTTGGTATCTACGGGAGTCTCCTGGAACCTAACCCCAGCAGATACCAAGGGCCAGCTGTTATGCAGGTTATGCAGGTTGACACCACTTTTACTGCCATGGCTCAGTGCTATGGAATCCTTGGATTTGTAGTTTGTTGTGGCACCAGACCTCTCTAATAGAGAAGAATAAATATCTCAAAAACTATTAACTCCAGAATTCGATAGTACTGAGACATGGCAGTTAAAGCAGGGCTAAACTGCATTACTTGTACAGTCCAGATACAGTCTGTGAACTAGACCAAGTTATAGAGACACGTGAAATACAGTCCGTCCTTGCCTTACGCGGGGGATCCGTTCCGGATCCTTCTGCGTAAGGCGAATTCCGCCTATGCTCGAGCCCCATTGGAAACAATGGGGCTCATGCACAGTGGCGCGGTGGCGTGGGAGCACACGGGCGCGCAACGGGTGTGTGCGCCCATTCAATTGAATGGGATGCACCACCCCTTCCGCCCCGCGTGCGCCCCACGGCTTTAGCGCGTATGCTCAAGGCCGCATATGGCGCAGGCGCGTATGGCACGGGCGCGCTGTAATCCAATTTCTTACATATTTATGAGACATTTACTCTTACTCTAGCTAACCAAGGAGCGTTATAAATGGGCCTTTAATACGCCCCCGTCATGTGCTAGGGGTTGGCCGAGGACCTAGCGTCCATACCGGCCTCACCCCTAGCACGTGATGGGGGTGTAAAGATGGCGGCGCCCTATACACACGGGTGCCACCATCTTTAAGTGCTGGACGCGTTGCATCTGCACGTGTCGCCCCGTAAATGATGCCGCAAATGCGCCCCTTGAGCTTTGCGGCGCCTCTTCCGGGGCTTGAGAAGGAGCGCAGTTTTTGTGCTCCTTCTTGGCAGCGTCCGGGAGCCGCGCTGTTTAAAGGCTGCGGCAGCAGACTGCCGCAATCTGGCGGTCTGTAAAGCGCCCAAGAGTTTATTCTTCCAACCTTTTTTTTTTCTTATACCATTAACTTGGCTTTCACCCATGGCAACCCTATGAATGTGAGACCTTCAAAAACCCAGTTATTACCATTCCCTGGTAGTGCAGTGGTTAAATGCTTGTATTGCAGCCACTCATTCATAAACCACAAGGTTGTGAGTTCAATATCAGCCTGGCATCTTACTGTAGGTCACTAAAATGAGTACCCAGCTTGTTGGGGACAATTAACTTGCATTTTGTAAACTGCTTAGTGGATCGGTAAGTGGTATAGAAATGTACTTGCTATTGCTATTCCCACTCAAGTGTTGTAAACTGGGCTATGGCTTCCTTGATTGAGTTTCGCGTCCTCTCTTGTCTTCCACCTTTCCCAGCATTATTGTTTTCTCCAGTAAGTCATGTATTCTCATGATATTTCCAAAGTGTGATGGCCCCACTTTAGTCATTTTGGTTTCTAGTGAGAATTCAGTCTTAACTTGCTATAAGACCCCTTTATTTGTCTTTCTGATTGTCCATTGTATGTGTAGGACTCCCCTCAGTACTACATTTCAAAACGAGTTGATTTTCTTCCTGCCAGCTTCCTTCACTGCCCATCTTTCACATTTATAAATAGAAATGAGAAGTACTAAGGCATGAATGATCCTGACTTTGATATTAAATGATATATCTTAGTACTTGAGAATGCATCATTATCCATCAATGGTTACGGAATGGATGGGGCAGCTAAAGATAGATTCAACCAACACTGAATTACAAGCTTGTGGCTTGGACATCTGCTATACATAAAATTTCTCACAAAAGTATCTGTGTGAATTGGAAATGGGAGCCATCTTGGAATTGTTATGAGTTTAAAAGAAGGTATATACAAGAGGGCAGAAAAAAACCTAATCCATTAGTAATACAGTTTAAATAATGACGATACAAGAGCCAACAAGGCAAATAACAGGTTGAATAAAAATATAAAAAGCTTACAACTTGTTAAAACAATAAAACCAGAATGTACAAATTGAATAACAATAATAAAAGGCTTGAAAGCTTACATAAGTTAACAGCTTGGAAAAAGGAGGCCAGCAGATATGGACTGGAATCCTGTTGGTTAGTTCCAGGCAGAGTAAACCCATTCAATCAATTGTTGAATGGTGAGTCAACAAGTAGGTAAATGCAGTTAATTCAATGGGTCTTGTCAGGACTATCAATACGATTTAGGCCGTAATATGAGAAATACATCAGTCATAATTCAGTATCCTGCTTATGTAACTGATCCTTATTCACAATCCATATGTAAGCACAATCATGGTACTATTGCTATGATTGCAAGTGTCCCACCAAACCTACTTTACTGGGCATCAGCAACATGCTGGTCATTGGCGCATGGGTGGATGACAATTTGACCCTTTTCCTGCAGTGAATGAGGCTGCAACGGTCAGAGACAGGACCTCTGTTAAAAGTCTTTGTCATGGCTTCTCTTGCTGGCCAGAGGGAAGTAGAAAGACCATCCAGTGGCATCCTGATCACCAGCAGAAGGAACCTCCTTCTGTTGGTGCAGTTGATGCCCAGTAAATTAGGTTGGGGAGGGGGGTCAGGCTGAACTAAGTAGCCCATGCCAAACTCCAGCCATTGTCTTTAGTAGTTGTAGTAACCAGTGATGATCTCTTAAGATGCAATCTTAAAAAGCATAGAAATAGCCCCCATGAAGAAAAACTCATTTCAACTCTATGGTCTTCTTCAATGGCTGTGGTTATGGCTGTTGCAGAATAATTGAGCAGCAATAGGTCAGGAAACTATATCTTGATTTACCTTGATAGAGTAATGTTCCTTACACCAAGGTCCAACCTACAAATTACAATAATTATGAAAAGATTCTATATCACAATAATCATAAAATATTAGAATCATAGATTCTATTATTATTGTGATATCAAACCTGCTTCTATGATTATTGTGATATATAATTCTCTCAGGCAACCTTGTACGCAGCTGCTATCATGCAAGGTCCCCTAGTGGGTTTCCATAGCTGAGTGAGGATTTGAACCCTAGTCTCCAGAGTCATAGTTCAATGCTCAAACCACTAACCACACTGATGCTCTTATAAACAAGCACACATATACAGGGCTCCCCCGGGTTACGAATTTAATTCGTTCCGCAGCGCCATTCGTAACCCGAAAAGCATTCGCAAGCCGAAGCCCCATAGGCGCTAATAGCGAAAGCCGCGATTTGGTGCGAAAAAGCGCCGAAAAGCACCAATTTTTTTTCGTAACCCGAAATAACCTTCGTAACCCGGAACAATTATTTTTAATGGATTTTTTTCGTAACCCG
>NC_056523.1:294666250-294684589 GCF_019175285.1 Sceloporus undulatus | reverse complement strand
AAACTATATCTTGATTTACCTTGATAGAGTAATGTTCCTTACACCAAGGTCCAACCTACAAATTACAATAATTATGAAAAGATTCTATGGCGGTTTACAGACCGCCAAATAGTACGTCATCAATACGTACTAGGGTTAGGAAGGGGCGGTGCTTCCGCACCCCCCTAACCCTAGTACGTATTCAATACGTACAAGATGGCGGCGCCCTGTTCATACGGGCGCCGCCATCTTTACGTATCAGACGCTGAGCATCCGTACGCGTCGCGGGCGTTGTGACGTAGTGAGTGCGCCCCTGGCGCCTCACTACGTCACAAACGCGACTTAAAAAGAAGCTCCATTTTGGAGCTTCTTTTTCGGTCCGTGCGGGAGTCGGGCCGTGTGAAGGCTCGGGCTCCCCCGCGGACCTACTGGCGGCGGCGGCAGACCACCGCAAAGCGGCGGTCTGTACCCCGCCTATATCACAATAATCATAAAATATTAGAATCATAGATTCTATTATTATTGTGATATCAAACCTGCTTCTATGATTATTGTGATATATAATTCTCTCAGGCACCCTTGTACGCAGCTGCTATCATGCAAGGTCCCCTAGTGGGTTTCCATAGCTGAGTGAGGATTTGAACCCTAGTCTCCAGAGTCATAGTTCAATGCTCAAACCACTAACCACACTGATGCTCTTATAAACAAGCACACATATATATGCAATACGCCCACACACACAAAATGGTGTAGTAACTCCTTTGCAGTCTGATGGTTCCTCTGCTGGGCTCCACACACTGTCTGCTAGTCCTTTCTTTCTTTCTTTCTTTCTTTCTTTCTTTCTTTCTTTCTTCTCCCACTCATACTGTTTCCTGCTAACATTGGCATTCACCCTGCTCACCAACCTTACAGAGGGGCATCAAATATGAACTCTGCATCATACTATTAAAAACTCCAGACAAGTAAATCAAGGAAGGAGGAAATTATATGCCTTTTCATTGCTCTCATCATGTGAATGTTTCAGAGACGCATAAAGTATAAGTTTCAACTATGAGATTAGAATGCTCCAGCTTGTTTGCTCTCAGGGATCATTGTACACTAAATACAGCGGTGATTAATCAAAATGGTTTGAATGCATGATAATATAAAGTGCAACTTTTATTTTAAAAGTTAAGTGTGCATGGGACTGAAGCATTGTGCACTTTAGACATGATCTCTTCTTATTGCTGCATTTGTGCCTTTGCTTACAAGTTAAATTTTGTTACACAGCACACAGAAGAGTGAATATATACAAAGTGGATTCACAACACAGTTTTATGTTCTCCTAAAACCAGAGCTATTCTGAGAGGGGAAGGCTCATTAATACTGAATTCAGTTTCCTCTCCAAATTGCAGTTCTTATGACCTTTGGATGTAGACAGAGCTTTATTGCGCAAGAAAAGAAAGTGGAAACGGACAATAACACTGTTCTCTGTGGCTTACTGCATGACATTATAGTACTTCAGTTCTCTTCCCATAGGAGATGGTAATAAAAGTGTGTGTTTTGTTGAATGTATTTTTCCACTTAGACAAAAGACACACTTTTACAACTATCTCCTGTGGGAAGAGAACTGAAATGCTACAATGTCATGCAGCAAGACACGGAGAAAGGTACTACTCTGGATGGTTTGGCTAGATGGCATTTCCACCTCCCTCTGGCCAGGAAGCTCTATTTCTGCTTTGTTTTCTCATGCAATAAGGCTGAAAGCTTGTAAATTAGGACAACCCTCCCCCCTCCCAATATAAATTGGTTGTGTGGATGTTTTTAACAATAGGAAGCATAAAAGGCATATCTTCAGCAACAGAAGGATAATACTATGGCCTGTTACAGACTGCCAAAATAAAGCTGCTTTGGGTCTCTTTGGAGGTATGCTGTTTAAATGATGCATGCACCCTAAGAATCCGGAAGCTGCACCAAAGCTGCACTCCAGTGCTTAGGAATGGAGTGTGGCTTTGGCGTGACCTCCGGACTCTTAGAACCCATGCATCATTTAAATAGCATACCTCCAAAGAGACCCGAAGCAGCTTTATTTTGGCAGTCTGTAACAGGTCTATGTTTTTCTAGAGATAGTTCCCATGTATTGCTTGCCATATGCAAAAAGTATAGCCCTTATCTGAAGGGCATAGCCATACAAGAGATGCTGCGAATTAATGAAAGAATAAGCAAATGTTATTGATAGGTTTTTTTGTGGGTTTTTGGGGATATGTGGCCATGTTCTAGAAGAGTTTATTCCTGACGTTTTGCTGGCATCTGTGGCTGGCATCTTCAGATAATCTTCTTGGAAGATGCCAGCCAAAGATGCTGGTGAAATGTCAGGAATAAACACTTCTAGAACATGGCCACATAGCCCCCAAAACCCACAAAAAACTATGGATGCCGGCAATGAAAGCCTTTGTCTTCAAGGTTACATTCATTCATGAGATTTTAGTAAAAATGGGCAAATCTTGGGGTGTATGGGTGGTAAGATAACTAGATTACAGATGAGCTCTAAGTTATTACAACTGTTAAAGAAAAAATGTGTATAATTTCTTTCCATCTATCATGTGAAATTGATAAAATACTGCCCTTCTTTCAAGATGCCATCATTTAAAACAAAGGATATTTCTGCCCTTTGATGCTGGCATTGATTTAAACTTACAGTTTAAAGCTGGTGAGAGATAAAGCCATGGCAACATTGCTAACCACAAAATTATTTGTGAGAAGAATTGTGAAGCATTAAATATCAAATTAAAAATAAGTAAAACATTTAATTTCAAAGTAAGGGCCCACATATCTTAAAGACATGTGGGAGTGTGGACTTTGTTTTAATTTCTAAAGTTAAATGAGCAAAAGACTGTATCCAAAGCAATAATTTCATGAAATGTTCGAGACCAAGACAAAATACTAGGTATTTAAAAAATTGTTGTCTTCTGAGGAAGATAAAAGGGTCTGTACAAAGGAAAATCTGAGATATTCCCCAGACAAGTTTGCTTCTAAATGCATTTGAGCAATTTTTCAGCTGTTCAGTTGAAAATCTCAGGGGATGGTTGATGGGAGCACATGAAGTACTTGAGGCTGTCGAGGCAAAATTATATCATCTGTTCTCACTGTCTCCAATAATCCTTCCTGATCACTAAAGCTATCAAAATAGCTACAAATCTATTGCCAATGCTGCAGAGGATATTTAGAGGGAAGTATAAAAGATTCCTCAATGGGATACAGTACCTTGCTTAAGACATGTCTGGACACAACAAACTTAAACTAGTTTAATCAATCTGCTTCTACTTTACCTAAAGAGCACTAAATTTTTACTTATTTTTGGGGTTGGAATATCACTTTTTAGGAAACAGTCAAAGTATTAAAAAAGTTAGATTTTAATTTGCCAATGTTGTGTTTTAGCTGATCAGTATTAGTATAGAACAATGTAGCTTAAGCTACGTTTAACAAATGCATTAGACCCAAGAATGCATTTCATGTCACATGTGATTTCCACTGAAAAATTGTTTCTAACTGAACCACTGAGACTAATTCTGATTTCTTTTCAAAAATGCTTACACACAGTATTTTGCAGACAAGCTTTCAAGCAGACTATTATTTAAGTATTTATTCACATATACACCCTTATTATTTATCAGCATACTACAGTTTTTCAGCCTAATGATCAAAAGTGGGCTTTACACCGGGGTAGAAAACCTATGGCTCTATGGAAGTGGTTGGACTTCTAGCTTCCATCATCACTAAACACTAGCCATGGTAACTGCAAGAGTTGGGAGTTGGCCTCTGGAGGGCCACTAACTCTCCATCCCTGTTTTACACACACCAAGAAATAGCTGGGGTGGAGGGTGGGGGTTAGAACAACAGTCTCTGTCTTACAATGCTCATGCAAATGCATTTTTTCCACAATGGCTTTCAAAGGCCCAGATAACAAACCACAGCAGGAAACTTAAAATGCTAACCACTGCAAATGCCCCAACTGCAATTGTTTGGATGAAAATCAAACAGCCTTTGAGATTTCAAATAAGTGCAAAGAGAAATATCATTTATTCATGTACTGCATTCTGCTCTGTCCTGCAACCTTGCCCAAGGTTGATTAGTGAACTTTATGGCTGAATAAAGACTTGAGTCCCGACCTTCTAGTTTGCTCAGCACTGTATACATTGCATCAGGATGGAAGGATGATAGTATGTTTTGCAGTAAATGGGCAAGGGATTCTAACTTCCAATTGTTTAACAAGAATAATGATGTAAAGGTTCTCCATCACCACCACCACCACACTAAATTAGTCTGCTGAAATCCATCATTTGTACTTGTATATCAAGGTGAAACCAGTGTGTTGCATATATTATATGTTTCCTAGATTTATTAAATGCCTCGTGGAACAATTTCTCTGTAGGCATTATGCAAATTAAAACACAATACCTACAGTGAAATAGGGGGGAAAATGTTGTTTTGTGTCTTCAAGTTGACTCTGACTTATGGCAACTCTGTTCTAGGGTTTGTTTGTGTGTTTTTTTTGACAAGATTTATTCAAGGGAGGTTTTCCCTTAGGGTGAGAATGCGAGTTGCTACGATCACATACTGGGCCTCTATGTCTGAGCAGCTATTTGAATGCTAGTCTTTTAGGACTTTATCACACGAGACTAGAAGAGTTGGTTTTAACAGGATAAAAACATCTTTGGCTGGTACTCATCACATGATGTTGTGTCCACTCTGCTGCTGCTTTGCCTTGCATTCACTTCTGTAGTGCACAATTTCACTGATGGGCAAAACTCATCAATAGACTCAACCTCACTGCTATTACATTACTGCCTTCATGTGATAGGTCCCTTCTGCTGCAGTACCACTTTTCAGACTGTCACTTGGTGTGAGCGGGCAGGATAATTCTCCTCTTTCCTCTTCTCCCCTTCACAGAGATCATGGCCAACAACAGTTTCCTATATCTGGCTGCTGTGTGCAGATTCACACAGGAGCTGGCTTTGAGAAGTTGTTGGCTGAATGGCAATCACTTCCCCTCGCTTCATCCTGAAGTGCGTGGCTCGTATGTGAATGTGTGCACAGCAATGTTGAACTTTGGGAGGGAGGGGAGGAGTGATTGCAGCTGCCAACACCTTCCTGAAACCAGGTGCTGTGTGCACATTCACACAGCTGCCAGCTTCAGGAGGTGGTTGGCAGCCAGAATCACCTCCTGGAAGGCAATGTTTGGCAGTGTGGAAAACATATCATGTCATCACAGATCGCTAAAGCACTATTATGGGGGAAATTGTGATAAGAAATGATGCCAAACTAATATGCTTCCATTCTTCAACTAGTCCAATCATGGTGGGACAGCAGGGTGGTGTGATAAAATCCTTGGAGTCTAGTCTGACACTCAAATGTATATACATTGTGCAGAAGGTAGATTTAATTTAAAAAAGAGCCCTCTTTAAGGTTTTCAAAATTACTACATTATTAACACTTGCTATAACCAGTAATCATTAGATGTTTCCATGTCACTGGGTGGCCAATCTAGTTTTGGATTTATTTCAAACTCCAGTGAGAACTATCCAAGGCACTAAACCTCTCTTGGAAATAGAGTTTAGCACACTGGATAGCTCCTAAAAGTTCCTTCTAAAACCCAGAGTGATTTCCAATCCCATGACATAGAAACCACCAAAATGCCATGGCATGCGCCATGTTAACTAACGAACTTTTGGTGACCTTTTTGTGAAAAAAACTCAATGCTTTGGCTGAGTCAGGCAAGAGTTTAACAGCTGACGGAAGCATCACTTTCCCATTGTGTGCATACACATTTCTTTGTCCTGTCCTCACTTTTGTTAATCAAGTATGGCAACCCCCTCCAACATCTATTTATTGGTGATAATATTGAATAGTTATCTCCCAACAAGCATCAATTGCTCGTCTTTCAACTTGACAAAACACCCAAGAGCAAAACTGTCTCATGGTATTGTTAAGGTCTCCTCTTACTCAGTGCAATCTTATGCGTATGTGTTTACTTGTAAGTAAATCCCGGTGATTTCAGTGCAGTATTTTTCAGTATTCCTCAGCAGTTCTGTGTGCTATCCCTCTCTTATGAAAATGTTTGGTATTTAAGTGTTTTAAGGTGTGCTGGATTTTTTTTAAAAAAAGAAATTAAATGATTTTTGCTGGAAATGGGTTTTAATGGATGCTTTTATACTTATTCTGTTCTTCATTTTGTGGGGTTTTGGGTTAAAAAACACTTCTGAAGATATAAAAAGTATGTAACTTTTAAAACATATTTTATAATGATTTTTTTTAGCTTGCAACACAGTTAATGGAGCTTACTTGTAAGTAGGCATATATAGGATTGCTTTGCACTGCATATATATTATTATTTAATTCTTAGTTCTCTTGCATTTCTTGAGGAAATGATAGACACAAATTATTTCAAGCAATGGGGGTATGGAGGGAGTTTGTCCCATAGTCCACAACAGTCCAAAGACCATTTTTTGTCCTGCTCTGGCATCCTCAAACCTGTAAAGCCAATGGCCCAAACAGTTTAGCAAGCATTACCATAACCCCAACATTGCATAGCGGCTTCTCTAGAGTAGAGAACAATACCTCAGTTGATTTCTTTTTCCTCTTGTCAAGATTAAGATGAAAAGAACAAGTGGCATATCTTGTTAAAATTCCCAGTTAGCCAAGAGAAAGGAGAGTTGTGTTGTAAAATCTCATTACGTGCTCTTTCTGTCTCTCTCTCTCTCCACTTTCCCACAACAGAATATTCAACAGGGCAGATTTTTTACATAAATGATGTGCTGAATTTATTAGATACATTTCAGGAGGCCGCAGGGGATTTCCCATTTGGAATCACAATTTAGATGCTGAGAACAGTGCGGTGGAATACATACTCCTGTTTGGAAGGGCTTATATCCTCTGGGGTTGTGCTGTGGGATCTATGGTAGTTCAGATTTTGCATAGTTTTTTCTTTCTTTTTGCAAAGGCAAGGGGGAAGACTGCAGAAAGAAAAATGGTAGGTTTTTGCCAAGAAAATAATGGCCACATGAAATATACTCCTGAAGAAAATTAATCTGTTTTGTGACAGCTTTTTTCCTAGAGATATTTAATCAGAATGCCCCATTTTTTATATATATAAAGAAAGTGTTTTGCATTTTAGCCCTTAGGAAGTTAAACAAAACACCTTCCTTTGCTGCAGCAATTCAAAACTGTGCATGTTCACAAAGACTTCCTTTTTATTTGAACTGACACATCTCATTTTAAGTACAGCTGAAATGAGAGATATGATCCGCATATATGCTAAATATCTGGATGTTGTTGGAATAAAATCTGATCCCGTTGGTTCAGTTTTCACATCACATTTAGACAAATATTTGGGATTCTGTGTGACTGTTACCAAGTCTTAGGATTTCTGTGGTTGTGTGCACAAGACATCCTCTCTGGCTTCTTGGGCCCCTTCTTTGCATGTAATTGCTGGGTGGGGAGGTGGGCATAACCACATGTGAGCCACAGCCAAATGTCAAGAGAGAACCCTGTTTGTAACTGTGAATTGGACGACTGAATAATATGGTTTTTATGTCTCCAACTGGCTTACCTTCTATGGGGTTTATTTTTGTAGCAATGCTTGCCTTCAAATGTACATCACTAGGTGATACTAAATACTTTTGTCGGATATTATTTTGAAGGCTTGCCTTCTTTTCATTCTTTGTGCCTATTTTAAGAATAAGATGTTATAACTAGGGATAGGGGGATAAATGTTCTATTTGCAATTTAATGTGAAAATGCCTAATTTCATGCTTTCAAACAAATACACAAATAAAAAAAATCCTCAAATTTCACACTACACCAACTTTTGTAGTGGAGCTCTTTGATCCAAAAATGTATAACAGTACATATATCAGGGAGAAGTGCTTTAAAAATGTGCATACTCACAAAAATATCAAATTATTAGGAAAATGGCTTGCAAAGATAATGTATATTTGACAAAGTTGCATATAAATCTCTGTGTTGGAGGAAATGCACATTAAAATTGTATGGATTTTCATGTGAACCATTCTGAGACCAAGTGAACATTACATCCATAAAATTCTTAAAGTTTGGAGTCAGACAATCTTTAGATAGGAAGAAGGCTCTGGATGGATAGCAACTAGTGGAAATTTGTTTAAGATAGGAAGGAAGTTTCTGTCATTCACAGTCAATAATTCTGACTGTTATCTGAAAATGGGAGCTTCCCCAAATGTACACACAATTTGATTGTGATGAAAGGAGGCAGCTAGCACTGGACATTGCAAGTATGTGACTATATAAGGGCTAGCCATGTCTGGTATATGCATAGACAAATGCTGCTTCATGTATGTGTGTGTGTATATCTATGTATGTCTTTATTTATCAGACTTGTATCAAAGACCTTGGGCACTTTACAATAAGTATAAAACATGCATATATAAAAGCAGGTATAGACTAAGACAGACAGAAACCTACTATGTTAAAATGCCATTAAAGACGTTATGTTATAAAAGCACAATTGTATTACAAAGCAATTTCAAAATACATCAATACAGAGTCCATTAAAAGCCACTCCTGCAGCAGTCAGTTATTTGTCAAAAACCTACCTGCAAAATTAAAAGGAATGGGTGGGAATTATATATTGCAGTAAAGTATATTTCAGCTGAACATGAAGAGAATTTTTAGATAGCAGAACGATCTGCCTTTGAAAGCAGTGGGCTCAGGAGGTGGTGGGAAATATTTAAGCAGAGGTTATTTGGCCATCTGTTAGGAAAGTTGGCCTCCAAGGTGTCTTCCATACTAAAATTCTATGATTCCCTAATCATTTACTGCATTTCCTACAATTACTCCAGAATACCATGGCTAACACACACCAATGAGAAGGTAATTCCTGTATGTGTGTCTTTTAAATGTGCATTATCTCCCAGTGTGCTTTCAAGTTCAAATGAAAAAGTTAGTCTTAGCATTTAAAGACTCACAGGGCTCAGTTAAATTAACTCAGGTGTGCCCAGATAGTGAGGACTGTGATTTGTTATTGTTGTTTTGTGCCTTTAAGTCATTTCAGACCTATGCCAAACCTAAGGCAAACCTGTCATGGATTTTCTTGACAGATTTATTCAGAGGAGGTTTGCCATTGCCTTCCCCTGAGGCTGAGAGCATGTGACAAGACCAAGGTCACCTAGTGGGTTTCATGGCCGAGCTGGGAATCAAACCCTGGTCTCCAGAGTCATAGTGCAACACTCAAGCCACTATACCATGTCTTCTTCCTATTAGAAGCATGTAAGGGCTGTGCTTATGTGCCTCTGATAGAAACAAGGCATCTGCTTACTTTAACATTTTGTTCATTATTATTATTATTTATGGCTGACTGGGGATTTTTTTTTATCCCAGGACTCTCCAGTTCTGATTTGCTTTTGTTGTTGTGTGCCTTTCAAGTTAGAATAAGTCAGAATGCCGACTGTAAGGTAAGCCTCTCACAGGGTTTTGTGGGACCAAGAATGTGTGGCCTGCCCAAGGTCACCCAGTGGGTTTCCATTGCCAAGTGGGGAATCAAAGCCAGATCTCCAGGGTTGTAGTCCAAGGCCCAAGCCACTACACCATTCTGGCTCCCACACCACGCTAGCTCCTAATCTGACACTATAATTAAATTATACTGTCTTTCTAAATAGCCACTTCCCTGTGCACATTATTGAGCAGAAATCCTCCTCCCCCCCACCCAGTATTACCCTGGGTTCTCTGTGGATACTGTATTTTCAAAGAACAGCTGTTAGTTTCTTCCAACTACTGTCAAACATGCCATGGTTATTCATTCATTACATTTCTTTCTAAGCATTCCTTCAATTAAGTAGTCTTGCTTCTGCTACCAAAGGCCAGTCCACAATTATTTGTCAATAATATATTCCTTTGCAGTTGTTGCAAAGAGATACTCTGTTTTGCTGCCTGGCAGTGATTCATCCTCATCTTCCTGACTATGCTGGGCAGACACCAAAGGATGTTCTTGCAAGATATTCTTGGCAGATCTGTCTTCCATCACTTTAACCACATTGTGTACCCATGGAATTCATATTGGGATTTAATTACATTTGCCATGAAAATTCTCTGTTCTAGTTTCCTACCAATAATATTGTGCTTAGTTGTTCTTTTAAGTCACATCATACTTTATGTCATTAACTATCTGCCATGCTACATGTCACTGAACTTTTCATTGTACTTCTAGTTTGAAAAAAATTGATCTGTAGCTGTGCAGAGGGTGTTTGTGATGTATTATGCAGCATTTTCCTATGTTATAAGCATTTTTCTTTACCTTCTTGCAATGTTCTTGTCAAATACAGATTGATCCATAGGTAATAGGCTGTCTTGTTATAAGCCACAAAGCCCAACCCATTACTTCAAGCCCTGTGCAAATATTTGTTTGTCTTGGGCTCTGGAATCTCTCAGACATCTTGAAGCTACAAGGTGTGCAAGAAATATGAAATTAACTGGAAGTTGTTATATTTAAACCTGTCTGTGGAAGCAAGGGAAAATAAGGAAAAGGTCACATTGATCAGATCCAATGTTGGCACCCTCTTAGGACCACTGGTACTGCCATTCCCCATGCTGGACAGATACCTCTTCAAACAGCCACAACACAAGGTAACTATAGTGGAGCCACTAATATAGATGGAAGACCAACAGAAAGCACTCTGGCAAAGACCTTCTCAAGCCTACAGCCCTCCACTGCCCTGGATAACAGGGAACTGTACTTTTATTTCAGCATCCTCCAGCCAGAGAAACAGAGTCGACCATTAATTGCAACCATAGTTTCAGATAGCCATCCCCACTTATTAGTGCTCTCCAGATGTTTTGGACTCCTATTAGCCCAAGGTAATCTGGCTAATATTCAGGAATTGTGGGACTTGCAATTCAAAATATCAAGAGAGCATCATGATGAAGAAGGCTGATTTTGTGTGTGTGTGTGTGTGTGTGTGTGTGTGTGTGTATATATATATATATATATATATAGAGAGAGAGAGAGAGAGAGTCAGTCCACCATACCCATGGATTCTTTATCCACAGGTTCAACTATCCATGCTTTGAATATGTGTGTGTGTGTGTGTGTGTAGAAGTTGTCAAGCTGTGTCCGACCATAAGGGAGTGGTGCTCATCTCTTTTACTAAGCTGAAGCGTCAGCGTTGTCAAACCTTGTTTTTGCCATTTTTAATAAGTGACACCATTTAACTATAATAATAATAATAATAATAATAATAAATTTTATTTTTACCCCACCCTTCCATGGGTATGACCAAGGCGGCTGGTATGATCAAGGCATTGTACTTAATGGGACTGGAAAATCTATGGATTTGGGTATCTATGGGAGTGGGTCCTCGAACCAAACACCAGCAGATACCAAGGACCCATTGTAAAGACCAGTGATTCCCAAACTTTAGTCCTCCAGGTGTTTTGGACTTCAACTCCCAGAAGCCTGAGCCAATTTAGCCACTAGTCAGGAATTCTGGGAACTGAAGTCCCAAACATCTGGAAGATAAAAGTTTGGGAACTGCTGGTATAGATATACATAGATTGTTTTTCTCTAATACATAGAGTATTTTTAGAACAAACTCTGCTTCTTCTGCTTTGTTACTGAGACATATAAAAGCTTACAGGTCAGATGTCATGCTCCTCCTATCCATGGTTGAAGGGAGTCATCTGCTTGATTTATTTAAGTGCCTGTGTTCTTGTATATATTTTCCCACAGACTAGTGAAGTGTGAATTTTTCAAATGTATGGATTCCCCTTGTGAGCATTTTTCAGATGTGCACGTTTTTGAAACCTGTTTGCTTGCTTGCAAATTGCAACACATGTTTGGAAATGTACAGATTTGTGACCACAAATCATATTTGGGTCCATGAGGTGTGAATGGGACTAGCTCACATTAAAATGTGGACACTGTAAATTTCTCACACTGAAACTGATGACAAACAGGAGGTGTCTTCTTCTACAGTATTCATTGAACACAGCCATTATCTGCATGAAAGATTGTGTGACTGATATGCAGGGCAGTCAACAGAATGGTACAGCTGATGCATTTGATCAAACCAGAAAAATGGGTTTCCCTAAATTCTCTGTAGGAGAGTAGATGGTATATCTGTGTACTCTAGTGATTGCCATGCCATGGCAGATTCATTGATGAATGTGCCTGTCCCAATTTTTAAAGGTTGGTGGGCATATTCCAAATTTTGAGATTAAAAATGGTTGAGGTGGAAGTAGGACCAGTCACAAACCATCAGTTTCCCAGAGGGCAAACCTGGGAAGTGAAAAGTAAAGTAAAAAAGAAAAAGATGTGCCCAAGAACTTAACCTAGGCAGATGTGTGGTTTGAGCTCCAGAACACAAATCCATTCATCTGGACCCACAGTTGTCTACTCTAGCACTTCTTCCAGAGAAGGCAAATTGGTGAGTCCAAATCCAATTGTTAGTCTCAGATAGGTCCATTATAAATCAACATTTACATAAATGCCAATGCTTCAGTGGATCTACTATAATTGGGACTAAGGGTTGAATTTAGGATTAGAAGAGACCTGGTCCCCAATATGAGTATATGGTAGGTCCTAGTTCCTGATTAAACATATAACTCCCACATATGACTCTGAAGACCAGGTTTCTAATCTCTGCACAGCCACGGAAACCCAGTGAGTGACCTTGGGCAAGTCACACTCAGAGGAAGGCAAAAACAAATAATGTTTGAACAAATCTTGTCAAGCAAACCCTGGGATAAGTTTACTTTAGGGTTGTTGTATGTCAGAAGACTTAAAAACCCATAATAACAAAACAAAAGAAAATATTCATTTCATAGATATGGGACCCAGAGCTATTTTTGAGAACAAAGATGGTGCTGACTGCATGCCATTCTCCCATTAATATTTTTAAAGACAATGAATAATCCAGTGGCACAGGGGGGCTGGTCAATCTTGAGAGACTTCCCCACAGACACAGCATTGGAAAGTTAAAAGTTAAAATAGGACTTTCAGGTGTAGTTATTTAGCCCAAGTGTGTAGAGGAACATGGTATTAAATTATTAATTATTAAATTATTAAATATGGTTTTAGACTGATTAAATTATTTCTTTCTGTTTTATCTGTATGTTGTCCTGTTACTCTGTGATATAGGATGGAATATAAACATTTCAATAAAATAAAATAAATCCATGATCATTCTGTTCAGGCAGTGGCCAACTAAGTACTGATGGGAAGTAAGACAAGAGTGCAACTTCACCCTCTGTTTTCTATTCCTCAACAATTCATATATACAGTATGAGCGTCCTACCTTTGATACCAGTCATTTATATGAGCTTGTTCATTCCCATTTAAAAGCTATCCAAGTTGGCTGCCATCACTATATCTTGAGGCAGTGAATTCTAAAGTTTAGCAACATACTGTGTGTAAACAGCTACACCGTTCCTTTGATCTTGCCTCCATTTTCCACTTCTTTGCTACAGTGAATGATCTTGACTCTAGTAATATGGGGATAGGAGAAAACTTTTCTCTATCAACTTTCCCCACAATGTGTATAAATCTGTCATGTCTCCCTGTCTTTTTTCATATGATAAACAGCACCTAATATTGTAATTTTCCCTTATAGGGGATTCGCCTCAGTCCCTTCCTTCTTTGGGTTGGCATTTCCTGCCCATTCTCCAGCTTTTCAATATCATTTCTCATGTGTGGTGACTGTACACCACATTCCAGGTGATTGAATAAAGACAGCATGATATTGGCTGTATATTTGATTCCTCTTCCAATTATGCCAGACATGGGTTTTTTCCAGTTTGGAGAGATCTGTATAGAACTGTTTTGCACAGGATGCTTCAGGTGCTGTTCTCTTATGTCTTTGTCTATCAGGTCCTTGCTGAACACAGTAGTGATGGAAATCTTAATGCTTTTATGTCCTCCTTAGACCCCTAAGATTTCAGAGTGCTGCAAAGCTGAGAAAGACAATGAAAGAATTAGTGATACTCTCCAGGGCGACAATGGTAAAATACATTTATCCTCAGGTTAAATATGGTTCCTTTGATTGCGCATATTGCTGTCTGCCTTTGGCTCCGGGCAAAAATACCATCATCTCAGAGATGATTTTTGCCCTGGGGCAATCTCCCATTGCTCTTGTCAGGGACAAAAAGGGACGCCTAGATTTTATGGTATTTTTGATGTTGGTAAGAATGATAGCTTTTTATTTCCTCATTTCTGTCCATGATGAGTAATCTGTTAGACATGTGCCAGCTTCATGCAAAGGACCTCACCCAATCCATACCTACTGTAAAATTTTCATAATTAAATTAATTGCCATTTTTGTTTTGGTGCACTAAAATTACATATATATATATATATATATATAGAGAGAGAGAGAGAGAGAGAGAGAGAGAATGAATAACAAGAATTTAGCTCCTGGAACCTGCCATATAAACATAAAGTTTTATTTACAATTGCCCTTGAAATCTGAATTTTCATTAATAAACCAGCTGGAACAATGGCATCAACATATTGATTCTTAATGCTCAAAGCTAAATAGTGAGAGCCACTGTGATGAAAAGGTAGCTAGAATAGACTAGTTTCTGTAGAACTGAACTAGTTTTCATAGAATTGATCAGTTTCACTAGAGAGATTATTATTTTCTAGACTGATTAATTTTAAGATGTATGTGTGTTTGAGGTTTGGGATGAGGGTTCGCTGAGTCTTTGGTCTGTAAATTAGTTTAGATCCTATTGGAAGTAGTTCAGCCATAGTGGTTCTGAATTACATGCAAGTTCTGTTAAGTTGCCTGACATCATGATAAGTAGGGAAGGGACAGTACACAGTGCATTCTATGTATTAGGAGGCAAGGGCCATGCCTGTTTGCCACCTTGAGCTCCTGAGATGTGATATGATATAAACATACATTCTCATGATTTAAACATCACCAACATTGGCAATTTTCTTGGTGCCTCTTGGAATTTGGAGGCACCTCAATTCAGCATATAAAACCAAAAATGCTGTTTATCAGCAGCATAGGACATTAGGCATATAGACATTAAGCATATGGAAGAAAATTCAAATCTCAAGGTAAATTAATGTGGGTAACACATTTAAAAACAAAAACAATTAGTGATACCCATCCCTTATGTCAGGGACACGAGTTATAGGTGGACTAATCAAAATCATACAAGTCAGAGGGACTGCAAGAGAGAGGCTTTTTACAAGGCCAAACAATAAAGAATATCCTAAAATGAGTTTCCTATTTCTTTGTTAATTAAGAATAAATTCAATTACAGACTTCAGATATTAATCCAGGAAATGTATAATTTCTAAGGGTTTGAACAGACAGGCCAAAATAAAGCTGCTTCGGGTTCCTTTGGGGGTATGCTGTTTAAATGACACATGCATCTTAAGAGGCCGGAAGCTGCACCAAAACCACACTCCAGTCCTAAGGACTAGAACACAGCTTTGGCGCAGCTTCTGACCTCTTACAATGTGTGTGTCATTTAAACAGCATACCTCCAAAGTGACACAAAGCAGCGATATTTTGGCCTGTCTGTTCGGGAAAGACAGAGCTGCCATATTGCCGGCCTGATAGGGTTCACCAGCAGAACAGGTCCAAGCTTCTCAGGGCCACCTGAAGAGGAAGGAGACTCTGGCCTCCATAACTGCCATCCGCCGCCTGAGAGGAAGGAGACGTGCACCTCCCATATTGCATCCAGCGCAGACTGAGAGCAAGTGAGCGTCGCCCTCGGCATGAACGTAGAAACTGCCAAAGTCGACAGAGAAGGCCAACAGAAAGGGGGGAGTCCGTCGAGCGTGCCTGAGCGTGAAGGAGACGTCCACCGGCGCAACATCACTTGTGCGGCAAGTCAGAAACGCAAAAAAGAAAACGGCCTTGAAGCAAAAGAACAACTGCCGCCCTTCCATAAGTACTCCTAACTGCCATACAGTACGCGCCAGGCCGGCAGAGGGAAAGCGGAGCGAGCAGGACTACCTAACTCCACAGACTCTCACGTTACTCCGCTCCGTCCATAACTCGAATTTGCCATCCGCGTCCTCCTACACGGCCAGCATGCTTGCGAGCAAAGGAGATACCTAGTCCGCGAGGGCGGACTACCTCCTCTCGCTGCTCCTTCCGATAACTGGCTCACTCCATCGTGCCCGTGGCTGGACCTCCCGTCACTTTGCCGTCTCAGTGACGCAGAGGATGACTGGATGGGGGAGCAATTAGTGCTGGAAGGTGCGCCCGTCCATAATATGCCATCCATACGCGTTGGCTGAGTCCAGTCAAGGCGCAGAGACTCTGACTAAAAGTGCGCCGTGCCATAGCGATGCCGTCCGCCCGAGCGCTTAGATTTCGCGAGTACAAACCGCGCCCCATCCGAAAATAGTTGCTCGCAGTCCAAGAGGAGGGGGAAAGGGACTGGGCAGGGGCGGGGGTGGCGAGGAAACGGTAGGACAGAAGAGGCCAGACGCGTCACAGGGGGGTAGCTTGGGCCATCGAAAACGGATAGACAGGCGAAAGCCTGAGTAGACAATGGGGTAGCTCGGTGCAGCCAAAGGAAACACAGGAAGGCGGAAGTAAGGCGCCACAGCGGCCGCGGCATTCGAGCTGGACAAGAGACCAAGAGTCCGGGCAAGAGCGGGCGGCTGGCCAGAATATGCGCAAAAGTGCCAGGGCGTGCCAAAACGGGAGCGTAAAAGGAAACTCGGACTCCATAACTGCCAATCCGCCGGCATAGAGAAGAGACTCGCCCTCCAAAATGCCATCCACGGCCTGAGAGAAGGAAGACTCCGCCCTCCATAATTGCCAATCCAGCGGCTGAGAGAAGGAACTTCCGCTCCATAACTGCCATCCAGCCGGCCTGAGAGGAAGGAGACTCCGCCCTCCATAGCTTGCCATCTGCCGGCCTGAGAGAGGAAGGAGACCCGCCCTCCATAATTGCCATCCAGCCCTTAGAGGAAGAGACTCACGCCTCCAGAATGCCATCCGCCGGCCTGAAGAGAAGGAGACTCCGCCTTCCATAGCTGCCACCGCGGCCTGAGAGAAGGAGACTCCGCCCCCATACTTGCCATCCAGCGGCCTGAGAGGACAAGGAGACTCCGCGCTCCATAAGGCTGCCATCCGCCGAGCCCTGAGAGGAAGGAGACTCCGCCCCCATACTGCCATCGCCGCCGAGAAGAAGGAGACTCCGCCCTCCATATTGGCCCATCTCCAGCGGCCTGAGAGGAAGGAGACCCCCCCGCATAATGCCATCCAGCGGCCGAGAAGGAAGGAGACTCGCGCCTCCATAGCTGCCATCGCACCAGGCCTGAGAGGAAGGAGACCCGTGCTCCATAACTGCCATCTCGCCGGCCTGGAGAGGAAGGAGACTGCGCCCTCCATAGCTGCCAGCCGCCCTAGAAGAAGGAGACCCGCCCCCCCTCCATATGCCAGCCCAGCCTGAGAGGAAAGGAGAACTCGCCCTCCATAAAAATGCAATCCAGGGCCTGAGAGGAAGGAGACCCGCTCATAACTGCCATCGCCGGCCTGAAAAGGAACTCGCCTCCATATGCCATCCGCGGCCTGAAGAAAGACTCCACCCTCCATAATGCCATCCGCCGGCATGAGAGAAGGGACTCGCCCTCAAAACATAGCGCCTCCAAACCAGCCTGAGAGGAAGGAAGACTCCGGGCCAAACTGCCATCGCCGGCCTGAGAGAGAGACTCGCCCTCCATAGCTGCATCACGGGCTGAGAGAGGAGACTCCCCTCCATATGAATCCGCCGGCCTGAGAGGAAGAAGACTTCGCCCTCCATAATTAGCCATCCGCGGCTGAAAAAGAAAGGAGATCGGCTAATTAACTGACATCGCCGCCTGAGGGAAGGGATCGCCCTCATAGTGCCATCTGCCGGCCTGAGAAAGAAAAAAACAAGGAGAAACCCCTCCATAATGCCATCCAGCGCCGAGGCAAGGAGACTCCGCCCTAAACTGCATCCACCGACCTGAGAGGAAGGAGACTCCTGTTTACTGCCATCCGCCGGCCTGAGAGAAGGAGACTCGCCTCCATCTGCCAGCGCCGGACGGAAAAGGGACTACCCTCCAAATTGCCATCCAGCGGCCTGAGAGAAGGAGAACCCGCGGTCAAATGCCATCCCCCCTGAGAGGAAAGAGACTCGCAACACCCAAAAAAATCATAGATGCCATCCGCCGGAGGAGAGAAGAGGACTCCGCCCTCCATAAAGCATCCAACGCCCCGAGAGGAAGGAGACCCGCTCCATAATGCCATCCGCGGCCTGAGAAGAAGGAGACTCGCCTCAATACTGCCATCCGCCGGCGAGAGGAAGGAGACTCCGCCTCCATATCTGCCATCTGGCCGGCCTGAGGCAGGAGAC
>NC_056523.1:294665471-294666225 GCF_019175285.1 Sceloporus undulatus | reverse complement strand
AGGTATGGTAAAATGGAAGAGAAACTGAGAAGAAGAAGAAGAAGAAGGAGAGAGAAAAAACCCAAGAAAGTTCATAGCTCCATAGCTGCCATCCACCGGCCTGAGAGGAAGGAGACTCCGTGCTCCATAACTGCCATCCGCCGGCCTGAGAGGAAGGAGACTCTGCCCTCCATAGCTGCCATCCGCCGGCCTGAGAAGAAGGAGACTCCACCCTCCATAATTGCCATCCGCCGGCCTGAGAAGGAGACTCCACCCTCCATAATTGCCATCCAGCGGCCTGAGAGGAAGGAGACTCCGCGCTTCATAACTGCCATCCGCCGGCCTGAGAGGAAGGAGACTCCGCCCTCCATAGCTGCCATCTGCCGGCCTGAGAGCAAGGAGACTCCGCCCTCCATAGCTGCCATCCGCCGGCCTGAGAGCAAGGAGACTCCACCCTCCATAACTGCCATCCGCCGGCCTGGGAGGAAAGGGACTCCGCCTTCCATAACTGCCATCCGCCGGCCTGAGAGGGAGTTCACCAGGCAGGTCCAGCTTCATCAGGACTAGCCTGGAAGAAGGAAGAGCCCTCCCTCCAATCCATCTGCCTTGGTCCAGGCCTCCGAGGGAGAGAAGAACCATTGCACTTCATCCTTTTTCCCTCCACCATTCCCTTCTCCTTTTGTTTCATGTCTTTTAGATTGTAAGCCTGAGGGCAGGGAACTGTCTGATTAAAAATAATAATTGTAAGCCGCCCTGAGAGTCATTAGGGCTGAAG